>NC_056750.1:44294227-44594227 GCF_019279795.1 Protopterus annectens
TATTATGCTGCTGTTAAGTAGATTTTCAAAACATTTAAATAAATGTTTCATTTTTTATGCCTTCTAAAATAAGACATTTACTTACTACAAGAAACTACATCATTTAAACTCATTATAACTGACATATTTTATGAACAGAGTATTTTTCCTGAATCTGTGGTGTGTCAGTGTGATAACCTTGTCAATGTTTATACTAACTGCTTTCAGTTTCTCTGTGAGAATTCTGTGATTTGAAGATTCTGAGGTAACTCAAGGACATTGTGCATAAGACAGCCCACATCCCAGATTGTCTCTCTTAACATTTTGGCGGAAACTTATTAAAACTAGTGACAAACATTCATTTAGCAGTGTAAATGCATCTAAACATGACAGAACCTCCACAATGTATTCCACAGATCATCACAGCCTCTATGCAAGTGAAATTAAACTCAAAATTACCAACAAGCAATAAAACTCAGCATTCTTCTCCCAACTCAATTTTCATACAAATCCTATTATTCACTGTGCCCACACAGTCAAAAGCATTTCTATATATTAATAAAGAAAAGAAAAGAGAGTAGAAAATAAAAGGGAGTGAGGCAGAAATAAAAAAATGTAAGAGAAAGCTGTAAGAAGTATATACAATGGAATGTTACTTACTGTTTATATTAATAGAGTTAAAAATAAAACATATTATTTACTCTTATTTAGTTCTGATTATTATTAGTTAAAGCATGACAGATTATTTACAAACAAGCATAAGCAGTATAATCAAGAAAATATAATTAGAAATAGCATTTGAAGAACTTATAAACTTTTACAAGAAATAAACATGTTATTATTCTATTAATGATATTTTCATTACTGTTCTCTCGCTGCCCTCCCCCACCCTTTACCCACTACATAATCTAAATAGAATGTCATTGTTTAAACAAAGAAAATAATAAAAGAAGAAGGAAAAAAAAAAAGATAAAGATAAAAAATGTATCAAATTACTAACCTTACTTTTTTCAGAAAGAAAACAAATCGAGACACAGCCTGCCATTAAATCCTCAGGCATTTTGACTGGTTATGAAACAAAACATTTCTTTGCACATAGAGAATAACTTTGATTAAATCTTTTCCAAAATATTTGTGGCTTTCTGGAAATGCAGGAACTATATTCAAAAAGATTAATAATGAACTAAAATGATGAGAGAGAAAAAACATATAACAAATCATTTGTTTTTAGTCTCTTCTTCTTCTCTGAAGTCTTCCAGGAAGCTTCAGTTGCCAATCTCTTTAATGAAGAACTAGCCCATTCCATTTCTTCTATTTTATCCAAAATCCTTTTTCTTTGACAAACAGTAAAGCAGAGTCTAAATCATCAAGACCTTAGGACCATCAGGAAGGAAGATTTTAAGCTTGGCAGGAAACAGAAGGTATGTTTTAAACTGTGCTTTTTAAGCTCCCTTATTAGTGGCAGAAAAACTTTTCTTTTAGCAATTACCATGGAAGAATAGTCATTGTCAAAACGCACAGTTGTCTCATTAAACTTAACAGGAGCTTTAGCCCAAGCAGATTTAAGAACCATCTCTTTATCAAAAGATGATAGAAATCTAACTATAACTGATCTAGGATAGTTTTTGTTAGAGTTAGTATTAGCTATAGATCTATGTGCTCTTTCGATACCAAAAGAGAATGCTTCTGGTAAATCTAAAGTTTTAGGGAGCCATGTTGTTAAAAAAGAAGTAATATTGTTACCTTCAATATTTTCTGGCAGTCCAAAAATCCTAATGTTATTGCGCCTAGATCTATTTTCCAGGTCATCCAGCTTTGTTTGTAAATGCGTATTTTGTTTCAGCAGAAACTCAATGTTGATTTCCTCTTCTTGTATTTTATTTTCCATGTCATTCACAGCTTCATCTATGCCTGTCATCTGGATCTTCTGTTGTTGCAGGTCCATATGTAACAAGTCTATTTGTTTTGTAGTTTTTTCTATGAAAGTGTCTATTTTAGTATCCATTTTATCCATCTTAGCAGTAAGTTGCTGGACTATAATTATCAGAGACTGAAGTTCTTTCTTGATGCTGGAGTCTTGAGAATTTGTCTTACTGGAACTCATTTCAGACTGATAAACTGACAGGAAAATTTCCAAAGTAATTTCTGACAGGAATATTATTAAGATTTCCTTTCTTTTTTAGATATAGTTCAATAACTATATAAAACAAACATATTTAGAAAGAAAATTACTTCAAGAATTAATTTTTTAAGTAATTAATTCCTGTCAATGTAATGAAATTGGTGGAGCTGAAGAAATCTGCTGCTATCCTGTGTTCATCCTTGGCCACGCCCCCACATTTTACTTTCTGAGAGATGTGCACATGATTTGAAACTCTGCTGTCTTCTTTCCCTAACTGCTATTAGGTCATGTAATGGGCAGTATGATGCCAACTATCCATGGGTCATCTTCTGAAAAATGGTTAACATTCTATAGTAGTACAGAGATTCTATCATTTGTAAATATATACAAATTCAGGATAAGACTGCCTTTTGAAATTAACAAACTGCAACATTTGTACAACTCTTAGTGGAAAACCAAAGTGTAGCTTAACAGTTCTCATCAGACTAAGAAATACGAATGTTATCAGTAATGTAAATATACAGCGTTGCGATTTCAAACCTGTTTTGCTGTGGAATAAAAAAGAAACTATATGTTTGTTTGTGTCTCTTGGCTTTTTCCCGGTTAGGGGTCGCCACAGTGGCACTCCGGTCCGCTAAAGATTGGCAGTAGAGTTTTACGTGCTGGCTTGCCGGGCCTAACGCACAACCTTCAACGAATGAACGCCCATTCACGCATGTCGCCACACAGAAGACGCTCTAACTGAGAATCGAATGGGCAACGTCTAACTGTGAGGTGACAACGATGCCGCAGCACCACCACCACAGTATATGTTTATTAAAATTTCAAGATGCAGACTGCTCCTATGCATTATAGATTAAGAGTACAATCTAAGCACATTTATAAGTAACTACATCAAAAACATTCCTGAAATTCTCATGGGAAAATGTCAAGCCAGTGTGGAAGTGCAAGCATTTATACACAGAAAGCAAAAACAGACAAAACATTTAGCAGTTTGGGGACAGTTCCCTTGAAAATAGCAATAGAGGGGTTAAGGAAGCAGTTCTCTGGCTAGAATTTGTATAGTAGTGCACTGCCTTTCCACAGCAGACTGGCTGCCACTTACTAACTTCAAGGAAGGAACAGTCGAGGTTTTCAGGGGCACAGTTTTACAAACTATTAGTACATGTTTTATGCATAACAAAAATGACATATGGACTAGAATCCCTGGTCCAGAATCACAACATTCTTCACAAGTCAGATTATGCCATCTGATTTTAGTCAGTACTGGCACATACTAAGAACTGTACATCAGGCTTAACTAATGTACCTTACTGTACATCACACGACCAACAAAGCATGTGGTGGATTCAACAACCACTAGTTATTCACATTTTCTGCCCTCAAACTGTGCAAACAGGACATCAATTTAAAGTTATCTTTGCAATCAAACCATAGACAAACTGCATTCACATCTCAACACAATCCCAGGACAAAAAAAAGTACTAAAGAGGGGGAAGGAGGATGGGAGCCAATACTGAGACAAAGCAAAAGCATTCATTCATCTACTTTCATTAAGTACCTCTCATCACTGCTCTAGGATATTATTCCCTTTTAATGTCACAGTAAATCACAGTATTTGTTTAGGATATCAAGCCATAAATGCAAAGGTTAAGTGGTGTCAATTCAATCTGTACTGCTTGTCACTGCTTCACAAACATCTGTTAGTGAGCATGTTTTGGTAATGAGCACATACTGTTCTTTGCAAATTTTTAACAACAGGATGATGATAAAATACACCTAGAAACAATCTATTTCCCCTTAGTAAATCCCAACCCAGATGGTGCAAAATCTCATTATTTGGAAAAGCAACAGGCACCTTGTCAAATTTCTTAAATCCTCCTGTTTTGGAAATGTAGGTGGAAAACTGTCTCACTATGATCTAGAGTGTGCAGTATCTCATCATTTGGATTTAAGATGAGAACAGAAAAAAGAAGATAAGATTTTTTGATGCAAAGCAATGTAAGACACAACTTCAGATGTAAACAGAGTCAGAAGCAATCATTACCCTTTCCTGACAGCATACAGCTCAGACATGTGACTGCCTGCAGATATAAGCCTTTCAGAACTGAAATCATTATGAAAAAAGGAACCATCTTTCTGAAAGGAAAGAAAGTGAAGATTCAAATGAAGAAGTTTCCATTCTTGCGAAAAGAAAATTTAAATCTTAAGAAATTGGACTAATGTCTTAGGAAGGATGAGCAACAGAATTCCAATAATATCTTTACCATGGGGTGCAATGGTAGGATGTACCTCATATAATTCAAGCTGATAAAATGAAACAAGTTATTTTGATAAAAGAATAACGGAGGCCACAATTAAGCAAGTGAAAAATGCAGTCAATGGAATTAGTAAGCTGTAACTGTGCAGGAACCAAGTTACTCTCACTATAAAAAACCTTCAACTTTGACAAGCAATATTTCCCAGTAGCAATGATCCTGGCATCATGCAGGACTCTCGTACTTTGCAGAGAAATGAGGTCTTGTTTAGGAATCAAAATATGTGTCTCTGAGCTGTAAGCTAGAGAAACTTGCAGGGGTGGGTGCAATACAATTCCTTCTCACTAAACCCAATATTCTTAGAAAGGAGGTGAGAAATCTAGTTTGTGTCTTCTAATAACGGGGACAAAGTGCAGCTGTTTAAGATACAATAAACGAAAACATTCAAGGACAAACTACAGCAGTAAACCATTACATTTCGGGATTACAAGCTTTCTGAGCTGTATTTGTCTACCCAGTTTTCCAAAGCTGTTCTTGCTTCCTGTAAAGGATAACACTGGTCTCATGCCTTTGATAGTGTTAGATAGGTGGCAAGACATTCCCATTCAGTTCTTCAAGACAAAAGGGAGGAGGGTGATACTGGCTGGATAAAGAAGAAAAGCAAAACTACTAAAACACTAAGCCAGTATTCATAGACAGCACACTGCTTCACAAAACAGCATGGAAAGCATTGACATTGTAGGGAGAAGGCAATTCAGGGAGACCAAAATATGGTCACGTTAGGAAAAAAACAGCACGGTATGCAGTGCATGCAAATGGCTACATAATGATACGGAAGTAAAGTTCTGAAGCAGATGAGAACAGTGATAAAGCAAGCAATGCTCTCAGACATGGCAGTGTGATTCAGTAACATACCAAGCAGGCCTGCTGTGCCATGGCATTCACTTATTCTGAACACCAGGAATTGCCAGTGTACAGGACACTAGAATGTTCATAACAGAAACAGTGGCTACAGCACAGCACCACATTAGTGGCCACTCTAGAGCCAGAGCCCATAACATGGCACACTGTGACCCTCTGCACCAACAAAGGTGGTACTGTCAGTACCTAATTTACCACCACATGGTTGACCTGCAGCTCATGGGATCCATATGAGCACAAATAAATAACCTAAGCTATACGTGATGATTACCTAACTGTACATAGTCAGGAAGGACGAAGAAGGAAGAAGTCCAAGAGCCCCTGGAGAGTAGTACTAGCAAAACCTGCTTGATCTGGACAAGGGTTCAGTTTTATAATGCTTAGTGGAAGTGTGTATAGTTGGCCAAGTTACCACTTCTAGAATAATTCTAGAGTTCACCTCCTTTACAAAAAAAAAAAAAAACTCTAGAAGTAGTCAAGCCCTGGTAGACTGAGCTTTTTTGGTGGAAGGGTCTTTCCATAATTAGAATAATGAAAATGGATATCGTGGGATGACCATTTGGAAATAGTCTGATCTGACACTGATTGTCCCTTCTTCTTGCCTTCATAGGCAATGAATGGCAGATCGAAACTTTAAGTCCTTTGTTTTGCCAGTGTAGTATCTGAGTTGTATGTGGGCATCCAAACTGTGCAAGATTTTCTGTCCACCATTTTTTGGTTCATAAAAAGGAGACAGGGAGATGAACAGACTAATTTATAGTGAATTCTAATATCACTTTTGTCATGAAGGAAAGGTTCGTCCTATCCTTACGAAAGGTAAGGTAAGGTACGGTCGATTCACCATAAGAGCTTGCAACTCAGACACACTACTAGCCAAAGTCAGAGCAGTCAGTAACACTGTTTGCCATGTAATGAACTTTAAGTCAGCTTTAAGAACTGGTTTGAAAGGAAAAAGTGTAAGTTTTTCTGGTATAAAGTTAAGATCACAATGAGGAGCCAACCTGTTTTCTAGGTGGACAAATGTGTAATACCCCTTTTAAAAAACGTTTTACTGGAGATAAGAAAGTAAGAGGAGATGTAAAGACAGAAATGGCAAAAAGATGAATTTTGAAAGGTGCATAAGAAAGGACAGAGTTTAGCAATTCACACAGATATTGGGTGTAGATCAGAACGTGTGTATGTACCTTTAAGAAGCATTTCCAGATGTAGCACATGCATATAAATACAGGGAAAGTGCAGGTAGCAGTGCCATTCAGAGAGAACAGGCAGAGTGTTAACATGTATGAGTGCGGTAGTCAGTCAGTTTATAAGTTTAAGTTACAAAGTGTGTGTGTGTGTGTGTGTGTGTGATAAAGCTGCTTGAACAGAACCCATGAATGTTGGTCTGTTTTACCCTGGCCACACAAGTGACATGGTGTCAGAACAGGAATTAAGAGAGCAACTCGTACAAACCATGAGGTGCAGAGTTGAAGGTGAAGGCGGGCTA
Organism: Protopterus annectens; assembly: GCF_019279795.1. Lineage (NCBI taxonomy): Eukaryota > Metazoa > Chordata > Ceratodontiformes > Protopteridae > Protopterus > Protopterus annectens. Next base: position 44,300,994 of record NC_056750.1, read on the forward strand.
AGAAGGTGGAGTGAAACGGAGCACAGACAAATGAAAAAGGGCCAGAAACGAGCTAAAGGTAAAGAAAACTGCACAAATGATTTATTTGGCAAAGACAATGAAACAACGAATTTATAAGGCACAAAATGCATTATTAATTAAAAGAGTAGCACAAAATTGTATTATTAAGCAAAAGAAAGGCACAAAACATTATTAATTAAATGTGCAAAACCACAATATTTGATAAAACTATCAACACTATTCATATGGAGCATAATTACAAGTACTGGCATAAAATTCTGGTAAATATATATATATATATATATATATATATATATATACACACACACACACACACACACACACACACACACACACACACACACACACACGTGTGTGCATGTTTGTACAGATTTTCAAGCATCTTCACTATTGTGTGTTGATATGGCAGAGGCATTTCGCAGACCAAGTCCACTTGTGCTTGATCATAATATAGCAGAGAACTGGAGAGTATTCGAGCAGAAATATTATATTTTCATACAAGCAGATTTTTCTGACAAAAAAATGCACATAAGGGCATTCATTTTGCTTAACTTAGCTGGGTCAGAAGCCATTGAAAGAGAGTGTTCATTTGTGTATGCACCAGAAATATATGCAGAAGAGGAGGAAACTATCATACTGTGGTACTGGCTGAATCAAGGGAAGACCCCAAGTGCTTGAAATGTAAATTTACAGAAATGTGCAAGCCCCAGACAAATGTTACATTAGAGAGGCACTTATTTTATAAAAGAGACCAAAAGTCAGGTGAAACTTTTGCAGCTTATATCACTGACTTGATAAACAAAGCCAAAATGTACAGATTTGGTGACATGAAGGATGAGTTAATAAAGGACAGGCTTGTGTGTGGTGTTAGTGGTGCTGCAGTGAGAACAATTTTGCTTCATGACAGTGATTTAACATTAAGCAAAGCCATAGACATTTGTCAAATCCATGAGCTCACAGAAAGGCACACAAGTATGCTTACAAGTGATAAGATCATGGTTTCAGGAGCCTCTAGAGCAAACGTAAGACAGCATGTAACATGTGGCAAGCAGAAACAGGCCTAAGCACATGGCAGCAGCAACCCTTACAGGTGTGGCAGGGAGAACCTGGAGCTTTCGAGCAAGTTCCAAAAATAACTCAGTAAAAAGGGCATGCTCAGTACACTATAAGAGTGAGTCAGCAAAACCAAAGTCAAGTCTTATTGTTAACTGTCGTAACTGTGGTGCCAGCCATGAGTCTAAGATAGAGAAGTGCTTAGCATTAGCATTTGGTCAGCAATGCCACAAGTGTAAAAAATGGAACGATTTTCAAAAGTTCTGTAAATCAAGGAAGTTTCATTCAGTTATTAGGAAAAGTCACTCAAAAAAGCAAGTTGATCATGTAGAGAGCTGCAACCCTACTTTCTATGTAGATGCTTTATCAGTGGTTGGTGAAAAGGTTAATGCAGTAGATTTGTTAGCAAAGAATGAAGTATTTTGTACTGTCCTGATCAATGGTAAACCTACACAGCTTAAAGTAGACACTGGTTCAAAGTGTAATGTAATGTCAGCAGAAATATTTGCTAAAGTAAAAGCAGGTGAGCAACTTAATTTGGTCAATTGTGCAAAGCTTGTTGCTTATGGAGGTGAAAAGATTCAAACCGAAGGCTCACTAGGGCTTTTATGCTATTCAGCTGGAAACAGTTCCAGCTTGGAATTTTATATAGTCCAAAGACCTGTACAGTCATTATTAGGTTTCAGAGACAGTTTAAGAATTAAACTGCTTTGTTTTACCAAAGAAGTCCATCATGTAAGCACGTCCCAGTTCCAGCTTTACTGATACTATTTTCTCAGAGTATGCTGATGTACTTGACGACAAGCTAGGCAAACTTCTGGTTGTGTACTCCATGAAAGTAGACCCAGAGGTCAGACCAACAAGGAGGCTTCCAATAGCTATTCAGGACAATGTCCAGTTAGACAAAATGAAATCAGAATATGCATTGACCCAACAGAGTTGAACAAGGCATTAAAAAAACCTCATCATCCTATGTGTAGTTGAGGAGATTGCAACCGTTATGACAAATGCCACTGTTTTTTTTCTGTCTTGGATGCAAAGAGTTCATTTTGGCAAGTGATGCTTGATGGCAAATCTTGACTACTGACTACATTCAGTACCCCATTTGGTAGATACAGATTCCTTAGGATGCCTTTTGGAATAAATTCTGCCAGTGAAGTCTTTCATCGTGTGCAATAATAGTTGATGATTTACTGGTTGGAGGTAATGGTGAAGTAGAGCAGGACAGAAACCTCAGGAAAGCTCTGGAAGATCGCATGAAACGAATTTACAGCTCAATCCTCTGAAGTACAAATTCAGACAACCAGAAGTTACTTATGTAAGTCATTTACTTACCAGTGCAGGCTTATGACCAGATCCTTTCAAGCAAGCAGCCATTCTTGAGATGCCAGCTCCAGACAGCGTTTTCTTGGAATATACTCAAAATGGGTGAGGAAAAGGCACCTCACAAATAACTTCACCAATACGAAAAAAACGAAGCACCTGGAACCACTGTGGGCATGAACCCCAACTTTATTAATGCATGAATAAAACCAAAAAACGCTTAACTTGTTCACCGCGTTTTTCGTTAACAATGCAACTTCAGCAGAAAATGCTACAACACTTGAAACCAACCCCTTAAATAGGAGTATAATTAATTATCCAATACCTATTGAAGCAACCTTTAATAAATTAACCAACAATAAACATAAAGGAAGCTAAAGGACTAATTATAAATACATAAATTAAAAACATTTAAAACATGTTTAAAAAAATAGTAACAAAACATACAATTTAAAGTGTATTCGTGCTAATATAAAAATGTGTATATAAATATATAAAACTTTCAAAAAGTATATATATATATATATATATATATATATATATATATATATATATATATATATATATATATATATACTAGATAAACTAACCATTGTAAAACATGCTAGAGAGAGAGCACCATCATGTGGCTAAACTTGTAATTGCACTAAACTTTGTAGAAACATATACAATAAATCTTTTTTAATTTATAAATAATTGGTTAATGAAGTCTTCACTTCACATACTGGCCAACTTATGTTATTAGTACAATTTTTAGTACTATTTTTCATAGTCTTGCTACTCAGCTTTAGTACAGGTATCATGGAAATATGTTCATTCAACCCTGGTGTCCTGCACCCCCTCCAAAATAAGCTGCCAGTATAATTTCCTCATTTCTATCCTGTTTTCCCAATCACCACCTCTAATATCGTGTGGTATCACTTCTAGCACAAAAAAAAACAAAAATTAGCATCCTTACATGTTGTGCTATGCTTATAAAGGGCATTGTTAGAATCCTGCTTACGAATGTCATGTAAGTGTTAATAAATTCTCCTTCTTAATGCCCTTTCTGTTTTTCCAACATAAAAGGAGGTACATTTTTTACACTCAGCAAGATACACAATACCTTTTGTATCACAGTTGGCATAATTTTTACTTATAAGTAACCTCTCTCTACCTAATAAATAAGGTTTTTCCTTATTCATAACATATTTACACTGTGTGCATCTTCCACACCTAAACATGACTTTTTTCCCATTCCCTATCTCGTTTTTGCATGAATTATTTTCTAAAATACTTTTAATATTCCTGTCCTTTCTGTAACCAAACACAATAGGTTGCTTGAAAATCATATCTAGATCTAAGAATTCAGAAAACATTTTCCAATTTTGATTCACTATCTGTTTAACTATACCTGAATTACAGTTGAAATTCAACATAAATGCACTACCATAGTTTTTTTCTTCTTTTTGAATCACAGTGTCCACTACATTTCTTCCTCTTCCCTCATTATTTGTTAAATTAATTCCTAAAATTGGGCCAAACCTGTCACCTCTACCAATACTGACCTCATCCATTACTTCATTAATCAAATTTTCTTGATATTTCCTGTCTAAAAACATTTGTTTTAAATGACTACACTCTTTTAAGAAATCATCTTGTACAGTGGTCATTCTTGATATTCTAATATATTGCCCCTTAACCAGGTTCCTCTTCTGTTTATAGGGGTATGCACTTGTATGAAATAGATATGTGTTCGAAAATGTCTTTCTGTAGATGTTAGATGCCAAACTATTCTTATCATAGTTTTTATAAATAGTAACATCCAAATAATTGAATTTGTCCTTATCAAAATTGAATGTAAACTTGATGAAACCAGTTGTACTGTTAATATATTGTATAAATTCTACTAATTTTTCTTCCCCTGCTGTTCAAAAGAAACAAAGATCATCAAGATATCTCTTAAAAAAGCTCCAATAACTTTTATAAGGGGAAATAAGTAACAACTTTTTCTCCCAAACACTCAAAACAATATTCGCAAAACTGGGGGAACAACAGGCCCCCATGGCAACTCCTTGTGTTTGCCTAAAAAACTCTCCTTCAAAAACTAGAAAGTTGTTTGCTAAAACCAAATCTAATAATTCCATAATAACTCTCAACTCCTTCCAATTACATTTCTTTGTGGCCAATAAAGCATCTAAAAACCATTCCATCCCTACATCGTGCGGGATGACCAAAAAAAGGTCCACAATATCTACAGTAAGAAAAATTGTATCAATATCAAATAACTCTTGCTTCATATTTCTTAACAAATCCCATGAGTCTTTAAGGAAACCTTCCTGATCTACCCAAACTTTCTTAATTTTTGCATCAATAAATTTAGCTAGAGGGTATGTTTTTGAACCCCTGGCTGAAACAATTGGCCTGATCAGGGGGTTTTGAGTGTCCTTATGCACTTTTACAATACCAAAAATTACTGGAATAACAGGTTTTCAACAAATAGGAAGTCAAAAATGTGTTTGTCAATTAATTAATCACTCAAAAGTTCTCTAAGAGCAAAATCAATTTTAGAACAGGCAATATTTATCTCATTAATAGATACTGTTTCATATCTACTTTCATCTCTTAATAATTCCTCCATTTTAGCTCCATACAAAATATTGTCCATAATGACCATTCCCCCTCCTTTATCTGGTCTAGAAATCCTAATGTTCTTGTTTTCACTTAACTGTTTTAATAAAACCCTCTCTTGCAAGGTTAAATTAAATGTATTTCTTGACTTAGTCAATGCATTTCTAAGTTCTCTTTCTACAACTGTCTCAAAATCTTTAAGTTGTGGATGTAAAGGAGGGTTAACTATACTCTTCTTTATAAACATATTGTTGTTTACCTTAGGAGGTGGAAGGGCCAATTTTTCTTTGTCGTTTTCATACAATAATTCTAAATTTTTCTTTCGAACAAATAGTTTTAGATCAATTATAGTCTTACTAATATCACTTTTACGCTTAGGGACAAATTTTAGTCCCTTCATAAAAAGCTTAAACTGCCATTCATTAACCTCTATATTACTATAGTTAAATATATTACAATTTTAAAAACCTAAAAACATGTTCGTTAACCTTAATAATCGCCCCATTGTTGAACGTGTCTAAGTTGTCATTTTGTGTCAAATCCTCCCCTCCATATTGTGATACGGTACTGCTGGCTTGTTCCAAATTCTCTCTGACCACCTTGGTAAAGGAAATTCTAAAGGGTCAGAGATATCATATTCAGGACTGTCATAATATCCAAAAAAGAAGTTATGTACTCACCATAACGTTCCATCTGAGTAGGTAAACTTCATTTGTCAGCAACCTGTGGGTTTCGGATCTGATACGGATCCGAGCCGGCAGCATACCAAGCAAAAAGATCCAAGCTCCAAGCTCCTCCCCCCTACCCATACTACACTGCAACCTCCTTCCAATCCTCAGATCGAGTTTGCCACTCCACACGTGATACCAACAAACTAACCTGAGACCCCTAAACCAAGGACAAACCTCCAGCTCGGGAACTCCGAACATCGAGCTCAGCAAAACTAACGCCAAGGTAAGGGGGAAGGAGGGAGGGACAGTTGCTGACAAATGAAGTTTACCTACTCAGATGGAGCGTTATGGTGAGTACATAACTTCTTTATCTGAAGTAGTTAACTTCATTTGATCAGCAACCTGTGGGACAGAATCCCCAGCTACCCAAAATCTTGGGAGGCCCTTAAGGAAGGATATTCGGAAGCACTGCAGAGCCAAAGGAAGCCTTTCCTCTAGATACCAAATCCAGTTTATAATGATTAATAAAGGTGTGAGAAGACACCCAGGTAGCTGCTGAGCAAATGTCATCCAGGGAAACTCTAGACTAGAATGCTGCAGACGATGCCATAGAACGTGTAGAATGAGCATGAACTCCTACTGGTTCTGGTAAACCAAGCTCTCTGTATGCTTGTAGGATACAAAGGGAAATCCACCTAGCAAGAGTCACTTTTGAAACTGGTTTCCCTAAAAAGGGCTTAGCAAAAGAAACAAAAAGTTTATTCAGATTTACGAAAGGCCGCCGTCCTGTGCAAATAAAAATGTAACTGCCTGTGAACATCCAGCAAATGAAGTTTGTATTCCCCTTTATTCTGAAAATTAGGGAAAAAGACAGGCAAATTAATAGATTGATTAATGTTCGTCTCAGAAGCAACATTACGGAGAAAGGATGGATTAGTCCTGAGAGACACCCTGTCCTTATAAAACACAAGATATGGGGGTTTCACATAAAGAGTTTAACTCCGACACTCTCCTTGCTGAAGTTATAGCTACCAGAAAAGCCGTCTTCCATGACAAAAATTTTAAGTCAACTGATGCCGAGGGCTTGAAAGGAGGTGCAACTAAGGCCTGAAGAACTGCAGTCAGATCCCACTGCGGGGACAGATTCTTAATAGGGGGTCTCAGAAGAAAAGTGCCTTTCAAAAAGGTCTTACAACTTCTGGCAGCAGTGAGAGAGCCTAAATTGTCCCCTACATGGAAATGAGAAATAGCCGCCAGTTGGACCTTCACTGTGGAAGAGCTGGCTCCTTGCGGGAAGATATGAGACAAAAAGTCTAATACCGCTGGGATCGGAGTGGTAAAAGGATCTAGATTTCTCTGTGAAGCCCAAATGGAGAAGCGTCTCCATTTGCTACAGTAAATTTTCCTGGTAGACGATTTATGTGCCGCAACCAAGATGGATTTAACAGGAGAAGAGATATCGGGAGTCCTAGCAACTAGTGGAACTGGAGCAGCCAAGCTGTGAGCTTCAGGCTGTCCAGATTCGGAGGAAGCATTCCCGAGGGATGATGAATCAGATCTCTTAATGGGATCCAAGGTGGAGTTATGAGATGAGACCATAGGCAGGGAAACCAGACTTGACGAGGCCAGAATGGGGCTATAAGGATCAATCTGCTCCCCAACCAGCGAGCTTTCTGTAAAAACTTTATCATGAGTGGAAGCGGGGGATATGCATAAAGAAGACCGGGTGGCCAAGCATGAACAAGAGCATCTCTGGGGGCTTCCCCCGTCGGGGGGATTAAAGCAAAAAACTTGCTGCACTTCGCGTTGGAAGGTGATGTGAAGAGATCGCAGCAAGGCTGACCCCAGTTGAGGAAGATCTGTTCCGCTACACAAGTGTTCAGAGACCACTCGTAGGGAGAAAGGATAGTTCTGCTCAATTTGTCTGCCAAGATGTTGGACCGACCCGGAATGTGCATTGCCATCAGAAAGCGGTGGTGGAGATAGCCCATTCCCAGACTCTCATGACTTCTCAACAAAGGGGATAAGACTTGGTTCCCCCTTGTTTGTTGATATACCAGACCACTGACATATTGTCTGACTGTATCACAATAGTTCCCAGAGGGAGATAAGCATGAAGGGCCTGCAACGCTAACAGGACCGCTCTCATCTCTAGAAAATTTATATGCAGAATGGTCCCATTTTGAGTCCATGTGCCTTGAACAGTCCTGCCCGAACAATGCCCCCCCACCCTAGGCGGGAGGCATCCGTGGTCACCGTGGCTTGGGGTTGGGGCACAAGAAAGGGACGTCCCTCCTGCAAATTCCGAGATTGGAGCCACCACGTGAGAGAATTTCTGCACACACTGCTCAGAGGGATCGGAAAATCTAGAAGTTGATGAAGAATCGACCACCGAACTTGCAACATCCACTGTAAAATTCTCATATGTAGATGAGCACAAGGTATCAGGTTGATAGCTGCTGCCATGGACCCTCAGGCTCTCGAGACTAATTCTGCAGGGGGTGCAGAGGACTGCAGAAGTGCTAACACATGAAGTGCCAGGCTGTGTAGTCTGTCTGGGGTTAAGAATGCCCTGGCCCGACAAGAATCTATTCTCGCCCCTATGAAGTCTAACACTTGAACAGATTGAAGGGAAGACTTCTTGAGATTTATGGTAATCCCCAGCCAAGGTGATATCCGGAGAAAGAAATCGCTGGCTAGCAAGAGTAGATGCCTAGTCAGGGCTGTGAGAAGCCAGTCGTCCAGGTACGGAAAGACCTGAATGCCCTGAAGTCTCAGGTGGGCCGCTACAACTGCTATGACCTTGGTGAACACCCTGGGGGCTGTGGTGAGACCAAAGGGTAGGACCCTGAATTGATAATGACTGGCCCCTAGCCGAAAGTGGAGGAACCTCCTGGATCACCTGTCCATCAGAATATGGTAGTACGCATCCTTGAGATCTATCGAGCACAACCAGTTTTCCTCCTGCAGGAAGGGCAGGATGGAGTGAAGCATGTCCAATCAGAACATTTCCTTGGCAATGAACAGGTTCATTGTTGATGGTCGTGAATCGGCCTTAGGTCCCCCATCTTTTCTGGCACCAAAAAGAACCTGGAATAGATGCCTGATCCAGACTGGCCTGACGGCACCTGCTGGATGGCTCTTTTTTCTAGTAGCTTTTGTATTTCCAAGGCCGCGGCCTCCCCTCTGCAAGGGTGGGATGTCTGGGAGGTGCCTTGTGTAAGGGGGCTTGTTTATAAAGGGAATAGAATAGCCTCTGGATATTATTCGAAGCACCCAGCGATCTGTCATGATTGACTCCCATTGGGCTAGGTGCATCAAAAAAACGCCCCCCGACTACCTCCAGAGAGAAGCAGTTGGGCAGCCCCTCAGGGTTGCTGCGCGGGTCACTCTGAAAAAGGTTCCCGTGACCCGAAGTTCTTTGGCCCCCCTCTGCCTCTGGGCCGGCATCCACCTTGTCCCCCTCTGGGGGAGAAGGAGTCCTGAGCGTTTCGAGACTGCTGAGTTTTTCAGAACCACAGCTTCTTTTGCCCTCGCTGGTTCCTGAAAAAGGACCTTTGAAAGTTAGAGAAGAGGATCCCAACGGCTGACAGTATCTTCCAGTCTTTATTGCTCTGGTCAAGCATATCGCGGACAGTCTTTCCAAACAGGGTAGAACCGTCAAAGGGTGCGTTAGTGAAGGACACCTTGAAGGGTTCCGAGAAGTCGCAAAGACGGAGCCAGGCATGATGTCTTAAGGCGATGCCGGACACGCTAGCCCTAGCGGCTCCCTCTGTGGCATGAGACAGTAAACGCATGGATGTACTGGACACAGACTTGAGAGTGGCCACACGAGCCGAGAAGGTCCATTTGTCCTTGGCCGACATGGAATCCAGGGGAGACTGAGCGTACTCTTTCATGAGGTCCCGCTGCAGTCGAATTACATGGGCCAAGTAATTCAGCACCCTTATAATAAAGGTGGCTGAAGCAAAAGTCCACTTTCCAAGACATTACATAGCCCAGGACTCCTTGTCTGGGGGGTGGACCGAGGAACCTTCTTGGGCGAGTTCCTTTTTTGTGGTCGCCGCCGCCACCACCATGGCATCAACCAGGGAACCTTTGTTCCAAGAAGCTCTATCTGCCGGTGGACTCAATATTTTGTCTGGCCTTTTGGGTATAGGCTCCACAGTGCCCGGTTCCTTCCAAGCTCTGGTGGTGATAAGGTCCACCAGAGGGTCGGCCCGGGGGGGGGGGACACCTAAGAGGTAGATGGGCCTGTGTCGAATGCCTCCAGGAATACAGACTCATCAGGAGAAAGTTTTTGGGCAGACCACCCCCCCGGCGAAGGATTTCCATAATGTCTCCAAAGGAGACGTCTTCAGGGGGGTGATTTGGGGGAACCTTCCCTTTCCTCCAAGTCGGTATCCTCAGTGAGGGACTTGGGGGAGTTCAAGTGCCTCCTTTTTCACTGGTGTTTGTGAGGGACCTCCGCGGGTGGACTCTCTGGGGAAGGCTCACAAATGGTTTCATGTTCCTCCAAGGGAACTGTCTGGGATGCAATAGACACAGACTATCCCTGGGGGGACTGGATGACAGAAGACAAACCCAGCTGCGAGGGAGCAGGGATGGACCCCGAGGACAGAGTGAGGGGTCTCAAGCCTTCAGAGAGAACCTTCTCCACAACATCGAATGCCGAGGGAGAACCGGCCTCCCTTAAACTGGTAGTGAGGGTAGCCAAGACCCTTGGATCTGACGAAGGGATCAAAGCCAAAGCTGTAATGGTCAGACCCGAAGGGAAGGTATGCCCCAACCACAATGGGGCCGATGACACACTCATCCCCTCGGATCCAATGCCCAACTCTTGGCCCCGAGAGCTCAGAACCGAAAGCTGATCCGACATTCTCGAGGGCATGGCCGGCGTCGAGGCCGAAGGCACCATCGGCGCCAACCCTCTGACTCCGGGGCTCCTCGGATCCATAGACTCCGATATCCGATGGTGGATCGGAGAAGGAGCTATCAGGGCAAAAAACAGAGCCGAACTCCCTGCACTGGAAGGGGGGGGACCCAACAGTACCCCCATCTGCAGTTGAGTTTGTAGAAACCTTCGCATAATCCGATCCATGCCTGCTTCAGAGATGCTCCAAGTCGATCTGGAGGACGCCACCAACGTCGGCCAGGAGAGCCGATGCGAAGACGACCTCGAGGGTGGTCTAGCCTCCTCCTCCGGCGAAAAACTTGGTGAATGGAGCCGAGGAGAGGATGGCCTGGTAACTTTTACCGGAGACAAGATCATCTTAGTGGGAGGGGCCGCTGGATCCAACTCGGCCTGTCGCTTGCGGCCCCTCTCTCTATCTTTATCCTTTTCCTTGTCTAAATGTCTCTCCTCCCTCTGTTTTTCTTTGACTGTCTTTCTTGGCCTCTCTCTCTCCCTGTGGTAAGGTGGGAGGGTGAGTCCCGGACAGGGGAGAAGGGCCTGAAGGCTGAACAGCCACAGCCGTGGCTGATGAGGAAACAGCAGAAGAGGCAGAAGTTGATTTTGCGGGTAGAAGACCCACGAGAATTAACTTGTTCCTGCGATCCCGCAGGGCTCGAGGGTTGAAGGTAGCACAAATCTTGCAGCTGGAAGACAAATGGGCCACCCCCACACAAACTACACACAGAATGTGACCATCGGCTGGTGACAGCTTGTGGCCACACTCTGTGCTCTTAAAGAAAGTCACTTTCTGACATCTTAAAGAACACACACATACGCTCTACGGGCAGAAAGGGGGGCCTACACTAACAGAAAGTTAACAACTTTCAAGGTACAAAAAAAAACAATGATTATTGTAAACGGAAAAGGATAAACTAATAATTATTTCCAAAAAGTATCAAAAGGGCACACACAGACCAAAGTTTTCGAAAAAAACCCCTGACACTTGCCTGGAGCTCAAAAATCCCGTGCTGGCGAAGCCGCGGCAAATGAGATCTGAGGATTGGAAAGAGGTTGCAGTGTAGTATGGGTAGGGGGGAGGAGCTTGGAGCTCGGATTTTTTTTGCTTGGTATGCTGCCGACTCGGATCCGTATCGGATCTGAAACCAACAGGTTGTTGATCAAATGAAGTTAACTACTTCAGATTTCTTGTTCCTCAGTAACACCCCTGTAATTATTGTGACAAGCTTTATTAATTGTACTGTTACCCTTTGAAGTATTCCTTTCATTACTAATAGGGGCATAATTAAATGCGCCAGGTTCACTAAATTTACTTCTATTAATATTATTGACTTCCTTATTCCACCCCCATAACACCCACCATAGCCAAATGTTTGCTTGTTTCTAGGGTAGCTTCTATTTTCTTTATATTCAAAGAGGTCTCTTTCAATTTTCCTAGACTTTCTCCTGGAAATATTGAAATGTTTATCATCAATTTTCTTTTTAATATCAAAGTATTTGTTCCTTTCATTCTCAACAGTGTATAACAAATCACTTAAAAATACATTCATTCACTTCAATTTTTTTAAACAATTCTTGCATTTCAACTTCATTATCTCTGATAATGATTTTCATTATTGCAAAACCACACGTATCAAAAATATGCATTAATTCTTTAATACTAGCTTCCTTTGTATTATTTGGGTATTTACATACAAGTAGCCCTTCAGGCACAATCTCAAGTGATAAACATTGCTTTAAATATAAGTTGCCAAGATGAAGCATTTTGCATTTTAACATTAAATCATATAATAGATTAATATTTTCATTGTATGTATTGACTCTGTCCAAATCTGGCTTTCAGTTATCTTTAGAATTAAACCGAACAGTCTCTATAACCCAGTCTTGCCAAGAAAAGCCACTATGTGTATTGGTGTCTGAATTACCTGCGTTGAAACCATTACGAACATTTGCCCGTTTGTCTTTAGGTCTAGCCCCAAGCTGCTGCAATGTCACACAGTTAATGTTGCTGCTTTGGCTGTTAAAAATATTCGGGATATCCTCTGTATCTCCGACATTGTTGTTTTCTTCTTCATTTCCAACCATTGAAACACATCCGGTTCTCTCTTGACAAGCCACTGTCATTACACAGTTTCGCAAGGCTTCCTTTTATTCATGTGTTAATAAAGTTGGAGTTCGTGCCTACAGTGGTTCCAGGTGCTTTGTTTTTTTTTTCGTTTTCTTGGTATGGCTAACTATTTGGGCACATTTATCCCTGACTTTAGTGAGTTATCAGCACCTTTAAGAGAGCTGGCACACAAAAATGTTGCATGGTCATGGTTAGAACAACACTAGAGAGCATTTGATAACCTCAAACAGCAAATTGCCAACCCGCCTACACTGAGATACTATGATGTCCACAAACCAGAAGTTCCTTCCTGTGATGTTTCAAAGTTCGGTCTTGGTGTAGTTATTCTTCAAGAGGGCAGACCTGTTACCTATGCACCTAGAAACTCTTACCCAAACTGAGATGCAGTATGCTCAAACTGAGAAAGATCTTTTGGCAATTGTGCTCGCATGTTCGAGGTTCCATGATTATACTTATGGCCAAGCAATCCAGACAGAAACTGGCCATCAACCTCTAGTTACTATTTTAAAGACGTCTATGCATTCTGCTCCAGCAAGACTACAAACAATGATGCTCAAATTGCAAAAGTATAATTTCAAAATGGCCTATACAAAAGGTAAACTTCTTTATCTGGCTTTTGGCTCCAAAGCCATAAAAAGACTGGTAAAAGTAGAAAGCACACTGGTGATGCCCAGATAAAATCACCAAAACCTTTATTGAGAATACATAGTAAAAAATGTTATTTACTGTCATTTTTTATAAATACTATTGAGCTTTTGTAAGGTATATTAGCACTCATAACATTATCTCATGTTCTGCTATATTACTGTGTATTGTGTGAGGAAGGGTTGAGTTTTGAAGGTTATAAAAAGCAGTTTAATAGACAACCGAATGGTTAACGTTTAAAGGTTTAAGATGATGGATTTATTGTATTCAATCATGTTTGATTACACTGACAATTACAAGGTGCATTTAAAGACTGTGATTAAACATGTAGACTGACTCTGAAGATGCCCTATCAGGGTGAAAGCGCTTAGTCAGTGAAGTTTTTTTACTATGTATTCTCAATAAAGGTTTTGGTGATTTTATCTGGGCATCACCAGTGTGCTTTCTACTTTTACCAGTTTCTTTATCTGGCTGATACTTTATCCAGAGTGCCCAAAAATACCACGGAACGGCTTGATGCAGAGACTTTTGACTTTGATGTCATAGAAATGCGCAATTTTTCTACCATGTGACTTGATAAGCTAAGAGATCATGCTAAGACTGATCCAATTTTGCAAAAGCTCAAGCACTTCATCAATGTAGGATGACTGTCAAAGCAATGCTGTGTACCGCCAGAAGTACAACTTTACTTTCCATGCAGAGATGAGATGCTGATTAAAGATGGTATCATTTTCAAAGTTCCAAAAGTGGTTGTGCCTACTTCTTTACAATGTGAATACATTCAGATTTTACATTGTGGCCACCCAGGTTCTGATTCCACCAAAAGAAGGGTAAGAGGACTAGTATTTTGGCCTTTTCTAGCAAAAGACATTGATAAAGTGCTTTCTTCTTGTTCAGTGTGCAATAGTACTAAGCCACATTTGCAAAAAGAGCCACTTCAGCTAAGCCAAATTCCTGAACTAACTTGGTCAACAGTAGCAACTGACATTTGAGTAGAATAGTCAATGTTACTTAGTGTTGGTAGACTCTTATTCAAACTGGTTTGAGATCGATTTGCTACCTAACATCCAGTGCTGTTACTACTAAGATGAAACGCCATTTCTCAGTCCATGGTAGTCCACACAAAGTTATTGTTGACAATGGTTCTCAGTTTACCAGTCAATTGTTTCAGAGATTTGCTAAAGAGTGGGACTTTATCCATGTTACTAGCAGTCCTGAATATCCTCAGTCAGACAGCCTTGCTGAACGTGCAGTACAGAATGCAAAGCAATTACTGGAGAGGTCAAAGCGTGACAATAGCAATATCTTCTTGTATTTACTCAATCTTAAAAAATATATCCAGTAACAACCAACTAGGCTCACCTGCTCAGAGACTTCTATCTAGGCAAACCAGTACAACCTTGCCTATCAGTTCTACTTTGTTGGTGCCTAATGCTAAAAACAACAGAGCAATTAAATGCCCAACATTTTAAGAAGCAATCTTCTCAGAAGTCCAGCTATGATAAAATGAGCAGATTTTTTTGTCCATTAAAAGGAGGAGAGACAGTGAGGATGCAAACAGTGAAAGGCTTTGATCGAATTGGTCAAGTGAGAGGTATATGTACCGAGCAGAGATCCTCCTTAGTGGAATCTGAGGGTATAGAGTACAGGAGAAACTGCAGACATCACCTTCCTGTATCAGAAACGATATCACAGCATCATACCTGTGATACAGACTCTAGATCTCAGAGCAACCCTGACGATATTCATACCGAAGAATGTGTTGCAGTATCCATTCCCATTCCTGATGATGTCCCAGACGCCCCAAAGTTGAACATTCCTTGAAGACAGTCCCCGTTGCTAGATCCAGTTCTGACTTTTATGTTACACAGTCATGTCACATTTCTAGACTTAGTGTGAAATACACAGAAACTTGGACATAATTGTTTTATATGTGTCTAATTTTGTATAACTGCATGTCAAAAGATCATTTCTGCAAATTGCATGTCATTGAATACTGTCATTTCATATAAGGACTATTTCTCAAAGAGGGAGGATGAAGATCAGACAGTGTGTATGTACCTTTAAGAAGCATTTCCAGATGTAGCACATGCATATAAATACTGAGCATGTGCAGGCAGCTGTTGCCATTTTGAGAGAATATCCAGAGTGTTAACATGTATGAATGCAGTAGTCAGTCTGTTTATAAGTTTATTTAAGTTTAAGTTAGAAAGCGTAATTTCTGATGTGTTTGTGTGTAATAAAGCTGCTTGAACAGAACCCACGAATGTTAGTCTGTTTTATCCTGACCAGACAAGCAACATTGGGGAAGCAAATGAGCTCTTACCTTTAAAGGGTCTTGATTCTGTTTGTAGCATAGAAAACCTCTTCCATTTTGGTCAAATATGATTTTCTAGTAGCAGTTTCTTAGTCTTATTTTATTCCTGCAGCACTTCCACAGAAAACAGGTGCCTGAGAGGAATTAAAATTCTGTAATCAAGGTTGTCAGATGAAGAATTTCTAAGATGGGTTGAAACAGACACACCTTACTCTGTAGACAAATCCATCCTATGGGGAAGTTTGTGGTAATTCCCCTTGGCCATTTTCATGTGAAGGAAGAACCACTGTTGTCTAGGCCAAAAGAGTGTGTTACCAATACTATCTTTGGAGAGTCATTTTAGATCTTAAAAAAACGCCCCTCTAATTATCAGAGGAAAGGGGGGAGGGGCAGCATAAAGGAACATTCCCATCCATCTGTCTTCCAGGTCCTTCTGTAAAGAGTCCGGGAGCAGAATTTTTCTTAACTGTCTGTTGTGAATGGAGACAAGCATATCTACATGGGGAGTTCCCCACAGGTGGATAATCTCCTGGAAGACCCCTATGTGACCCCTGTGTGTAACATTCATTTCAAGTGGGAGGGACGTCTGTCCTGGTTCTGCTCAAAGAGTACACAACAGTATGTTGAAGCAGGCTGTGCTGCACTTCAAGCTCCCAGGCTATCATGGCTAATCTGTATAGAGGGGTACAACCTAATTCTCCCAAGTTTGTTTGTACCACAAGACAGTGATGTTTTCTGTGACTCCCATAACAGGTCCTGAACTAAAAAAAAAATGGTTCAAGGATTTGATGGCTTTTACTAATGCCATCACTTCTTTCATGCTTAAACATTTCCTTTCAAAATGATGGTCCCAAAACCCATGTACTTTGACTTCCCTGGATACAGACCCACAAAGTCCGAGATATCAGTACTTACAGACTGGGAAGGGACTGAGAGTGAAATAGGAAGACTGTGGCTGCGGCTCAAGTGGTCTCCACACCAGTGAAGTTCCTTTCTGACAAAATTCAGTACAGGAATTTGTAAAAGACAGAGGGTACTAGTGATGGGTCCAGACTGATTTCAGACTCCACTAAAAATAATTGCTAAATGAATGAAAACACAGTTCAAATGATCATTCTTGAATCGGATTGGCTGTTAGAGTTCAATGAAGACAAACAAGTTCAAAGATCACACCTACTTCCTGAAAGACATCACAGATTGTTTCTCATGAGTCTGGGAGCTAAATTAAGTCTTTAGAAGCTCGAGCTTGTCACAAAGGTTGTCAGAATTCCATAAAAAAGTAAGTAGGTAGGAATTTTCTAGTGAAGTGAAGCTTTTAAGCATAACTTGTAAAATGATGAATATTTAAAATAAAGGCACCAAATTACTAACCATACACAGCTATAAGGTACATTAGCTGAATGGAGCACATTGCAGAAGTTCAGTTAAGTAGTAAATGTATATAAAATAATAAAATGTCAATACTTTCTTTTTAATTACTTAACAGTAACACAGCAAGCATTTCTCTCTCCTGCAGTGATTAAATACCATGACACTAGGACTAAAACAGAAAGGGAAGGCACATACACGAAGAAATAAATATATGATATAAAAGAAATATATATAAATATATGAAATGAGTGAGTGATTTCATACCATTTCACTAGTGCTATGTCATGTTTATAAACAGATAAAAGTATAAAACAGTAGTTTGCAGTTGGATAAGATTTTGATTTACTTGGATTTTGAGTACTGTATATTATTTATGAAGTTTTCATTTTGTTGTGGAAAAATGACCCTTTTCCGCCTGGCTGAAATGGTGCAGTAGATAAAAGACAAAATGATGTACCAAACAGTAATCCAAAACAGTAATCCCAACAGTTTATTCAAGAAATTTGGTCAAGCGCTTTCTTCCAGGAAGCCTGGACTTCATCAGAACCAATTAAACATTTCAAAGATCCCCATTTAAAAAGTGGAGTACAACCAATCAAAAACACTTAACCCATACATGTGATAAATTTTAAAAAGCCACAAATAAATAGTTTAATTATTATTAATAGTTTTAGTGAATCCTTAAGAATATATTCACAATAATTACAATGCCAACAACCAGTAGTGTCTTTCTCAGACACACCTTTGAAGAAAATAGGATGTTCAAACAAAAATTTTAAATTTACATTGGTTTTGAACACAAAACTGGAATTATTTCCTAAAACAGACTGAAGCTCATTATTAGCCCTGAATAAAACCCAGTTCTTACATAAAATATCCTTAACTTTTTGGCTATTACTACCAAAAGTTAAAACCATACTGCTTGCATATCCGTCAGACTTGACCGTCTTCCCCACGAGTCCCCATCAAATTACCCAATAAAGGAGTATACATATTTATATATATATTTTGTGTTCAAAACCAATGTAAATTTAACATTTTTGTTTGAACATCCTATTTTCTTCAAAGGTGTGCATGAGAAAGGCACTACTGGTTGTGGCCATTGTAATTACTGTAAATATATTCTTAAGGATTCACTATTGTATATTGGTGAATTTGGGGTTACAGTAAAAACAGTTGTGGGCAATTGTGGTAGTAAGGGTTGTGTGTATTTGGTGGTGTCAATATTGTTCTAATTTTTACATAGGGAAAACGGAAAGGACTCTCCGTAAAAGAATGTATGAACATTTATATGCCATTAGACAGAAAAATACAAACAATGCCCTTTTTAGACATTTAAATAGTAATCCATGTTGTACAAGGTTTTTATTTGGCATTTTAGAAATTGTTTATAAGGATTTTAGGGGGGGTGATTGGGCCAATATATTTGAAAGAGCCGAAATGAAATGGCAAATACGATTAAATGCTGCTCACACCCCTGGTATTAATGAATATATTTCTATTATGCCATTTTTAAAGTGTAGAGCTTTAGCACTTTGAACTGTGTCATGTATGTAACATATTTTTATAATTTTTATTGTTTGTATGCATTAAACTATTTGTGGCTTTTTAAATTTATGGGTTAAGTGTTTTTGATTGGTTGTACTCCACTTTTTAAATGGGGATCTTTGAAATGTTTAATTGGTTCTGATGAAGTTCAGGCTTCCTGGAAGAAAGCGCTTGACTGAATTTCTTGAATAAACTGTTGGGATTACTGTTTTGGATTACTTTTTGGTACATCATTTTGTCTCTTATCTACTGCACCATTTCAGCCAGGTGGAAAAGGGTCGTTTTTCCTGGTTCTGTTGTGCCTTTTTTACACCATTGGTTTGTATTGTTGTGGAAAAGATACTAGGAGAGAAAAAAGTTACATTACCTTCTGTGTATGATTCCACATTATTTAGAAGGGAAAAAACAAAACCTGCATGAAATGTGAAGTTTTGCCTCTGGGTTTCTTTTTTTCTTTAATAGTCCACTCATTTGTTGAAGCTTGTCTTTTTAAGTTCATTGAAGAATCTGAGTGCAGCTTTAGTTAAAAGGTTCTTTTTTTGGACAAATGTGTATGCTTCTTTGAGAAAGTCAAAAGATTTTGTTCCTTCTGGCAGGGATAGTCTTATTCTTGCTGGGAATATGAGATGTGCTTTGATTCCTTCTTTTTTTAATGATTTTATTAGAGGAACACATGCTCTTCTTTTGGACATTAGAAGGGGTGAAAAGTCACTGTCAAACCTGATAGTTTGGTCACCAATTTTTAATGCAGCAAGGGTGCAGCAAGGGACCAGGCAGTTCTTAAAACAAGATCTTTGTCTTGAGTGGAGATACATTTTACAATAATAGAGCTTGGATGGCTGTTTTTACTGGATATAGACATTGCAGTTAAAGACCTGTGTGCCCTTTCTATCCTGAAGGATAATGTTTCAGGTAGGTTTAGGATGTCAGGAATCCAAGAAGTCAGGAAATTAATCATATTGTCCTCCTCCATCTGCTCTGGGATGCTATAGATTCTTATATTGTTTCTCTTAGTTCTATTCTCAATGTCATCTATCTTTTCGATGAGTCTGGTTTTGTCTTGAAGAAGAAAGTCTATGTTTTTCTGTCTTTCTGTTAACCTGTAGTCTATATCTGTTACAGAATATTCCAAAGCAGCAATCTGGGCAGTTTTTTGTTTAAGGAGTTCATTTAATAAGGTTATTTGTTTGGTGGTAACTTCTTTTATATTGTCCACTTTTAAGTTTCATTTGTCTGTTCTACCCACAAAGTCTTGAACCGTAGTAAGGATTGCTTGTATTTCTTTCTTCACTGGAGTTTCTTGCTGAGAAAACTTGGAGCTGCTCATTTTCCTTTGTGAATGTGGTTACAATGTCCCTTCTATTTGAAAGTTTGACAGAAAAATATGAAAACTTTAGCTTAAACATTACACCAACTTGTAGCTTACAACTTCCAGAATCTGATTTTAGATGTTTCAGGTCTTTGTTGGTGAAATTAAATAAAAAAAACCCTGTCAGGGAAATAATGAAGACTGCAGAAATAAAGAACTCTGCTGCTTTCAGCTTCCCATCCCAGCCATGCCCCACCACCATTTTTTTTATTTTGTTAATGTTCAGATGTAAATGGGGTGCACTGTGCACTATTTGAATCTGTAGTGGATGTTTTGGGATTTGTATGTAGTACTTCTTAAAGGTGTAAAAAAAAAAAGTGTTTATATAATTCTCTATTTTTTGGAGGAGGGTGGGTTGTTCGTTATTACATTTGAAACTATGGGGAATGTTTTGGGATGATTTGCAAGCAGTAGTTTTTAAAGGTAAAAATATGCATTTACAGCTTTTTTATTTTAGGTGGGGAGCAATGTTTAGGAGTAAATGCAGTGCATTTGGCATATTGCTAATATACATTATCATGGTTGTTTCAGTGTAGTTTGCTTTCACAGGCAGAAATATTTCAGGATAGTTTGCATTTTTGGATAGAAATGTATATATTTTATTTTTAATGCTGTCTACAAGAAATTAAGATGTACTGCCTTTGGTATAGTGCGAATATGGCTGCACTGCTGTTGGGGCATTTATTTATTTTTTTCACTGTACAGGGTAAATTAAGTATTACAGGTTTTATTTTATTCTTATTCATGCTCTGTTTGGAGTTAAATGGGGACTGCTGTGCATTGTAATCCATTTTATAGTGGCTGATTAGTTTTGACTAGCAAGGCGTAATTTTAAAAGTGAAAATGTGTATAAATATAAGGGAGGTACATGTTCAGAGGTAAACATAGTACATTTAGCATTCTATTAATAACTAACCATGGTGGTTTTAGGTTAGCTTGCTTTTACGGGTGGAAATGTGTGTGCATTTTATTTTTTTAATGCTGTCTTCAAGAACTTAAAATGCACTGCTTTTGGTATAGTACGAGCATGTCTGTGCTGCTGTTTAGGCATGTATTCATTGTGCAAAGTAAATTAGTGCTAGTGGTTTTATTACTACTTTTTTCTTGTTGATGCTGCATTCAGAGGTAAATGGGGTCCATGTGGTCTTCTCTGCATTGCAATCTGTTTTATAGTGGCTGCTTAGTGATGACTTACATGTACTAGTTTTTAAAGTGAAAATGTGTGTGTATGTAATTTTATGTATTTATTTATTTTTGATGGGTACACAATGCATTTAGCATTTTACTAACAGAAGGTATAGTGGCTGTTTGAGAGCAGCTTGTTTTTATAGGTGGAATGTATTTATTCACTGACATTTGCTTACCCAGAAATTCTGAATGGATAACTTTATTCATTTTCAGTGGAAGCCCAGGGAGAAAAGCTCAACAAATTAAAGAACAGAAAATACATATACATAGGTGGAAACTGGCATCATATTACAATATACTGTAAATACACACATTAATACAAATATTAACAACACATGACCTGTAGAATAAGATATGTATACAGTCATTAAAACAAAATAAATACAGTATCATCCAACTCTGACATGCATTGACATATCAGTGCAAGAGTTTAATACTCACTCATAAACAATTGTTAGACTGCAAAATTCAAACGGTGTATAAAAGAACAGGAGGACAGGAATAGAGGGGAGAGTGAGAAAAAGCATTTCTTAGAGGTAATAAGTGGGGTAGACATGGGGGGCAGGAGAAATGAGTAAAAGCAAGATCAAGAGTAACAGAAATAAAAATAAAGAAAAGGAGAGAGAGAAGATGTATATGGGTATTAAAGGAGAAGGAGCTGAACTTTTAGCTAGGAATAGTAGGAAGCACAAAGCCAGGAGTCAGGCAGGAATTCTTTTAATTGCACCTTAAATAAATGAATGTTAAGTATTGCCCTGATTGGTGCAAGGATTGAATTTCAGATTTCTGCTATACAGTATGGGTACAGACTTTGACCAAAGTTGTTACAAGGTTTATAGATGTAAAATCCATTTTTGCAATTTGGGGGGTAGTGGTGGAAGTGGTAGTGGTATAGTTGGGCAGGAAGTGGGATTAAATATAATTTTGTGTGTTAAGAGAAGGTGGGTGTAATTTAGTTGAAGGGATAATTCTAGCCAGTTTAGAGTTTTTAGTGCAGAACAGTCATGTATTCTGCGACTTGTATGAGCTGCATGTCTAGCTACCTTGGTGGAACACTGTTCTAGTTTACATTTTAGGGTGGCCTGGAGGTTGGTCAAGATGGGAGAACCATATAATAGAGATGGAAGTCGGTATATAATGGCAAGAGTGACTCTAGTAGATGAAGTACAAGGAATTTTTTGGCTCTATCTTGCATTCCTATTTTTTCGCGAGTGTTGTTTTTTTATATTGCTCTGTTTGTGGAGGTTATTAT
Organism: Protopterus annectens; assembly: GCF_019279795.1. Classification (NCBI taxonomy): domain Eukaryota; kingdom Metazoa; phylum Chordata; order Ceratodontiformes; family Protopteridae; genus Protopterus; species Protopterus annectens. The sequence goes on from NC_056750.1 coordinate 44,323,402, forward strand.
TGGAGGTTGTCATCTACTGCAACCTCCAGCAGTGTTGTTTGTATGGGGTACTGCCTCAACTTGAGTATTGCTTAGGAATATGATCTTACAAGGTATTTTTCTTATAGTGATTTGGAGAAAAATAAAAGGAGTTTGGTTTTCTTACGATTAAGGAGGAGTTAGTTATAAAGCTAATCTTCAACTGAGTTAAAGGTATGTTGTGTAATCTTTGCAATATTTTCTAGCTTAAAATGGCTTAAAGGGTACATTGAATACAAGTTTATTACTCATTGCTCCAATATTAGCCTAATTACCCTACCAAATTTATATATCTTTGTGAAGCTTGTCTCACAGCTATTCCTGGTATTTTTAGTGCTTGTAATGCTTATGTTACAATTATGTGGTTACTCCTTACAATGTTCTACTAAGCGTACCATGCTGGTGAAATGCTCTATGTATATGGCTAGCATTTAAGGCTTACTTTCTCTGTAAAAATTGTATGCCACAGTTTTTATGTTATTGTATTGCCATTTAATATTTATGCTTTATTTTAATTTACTCTTTGCTCCATTCTTAGTTGCCCTCCCTTACAGAAGACTGCAAGCAAACCTTCCACCAGTGAGTCCAGCTCTCTGTGGTGTGACTTGCATTGTACTGCATCCAGGCTCCCTTAACACATTCTGCAACCCAGAAAGGAACCAAAACTTTGTATCACTTTATGTTCTAGCTCTTTTTATTGATTTTATTGTATATTTTTATACTAGTTATTCCTTGTAGCATGCTGCAGTAGACTCCTCTGTTTCTCCCCCTCTCTCTTTAACCTGGCTCCACTCTGATGCTCTATTTCTCCCCAAAACGCTTCTTCACTCTATGAGCATTTGTGCCTGTCTCTTGGCCCTGCGTACACTCTAATTATCAAGACCCAACTCTTAGCCAGTGTTAGCACCAGTATCAGCCCTCCTTTCCCCTGTATATGCAATAGCTTTTTTCCCTGATAAAGAACCCCAGTAACACCCCTTAGACAAATACAAATTTACTATTTTAGCGTTAGTGCTCGAAAACCTGCAATAATTATAGACTATGTAACTACATTCTACAAAGTATTTTAGCTGTCTACAACATTAACTCACTTTTTTTTACCTCTAAATCACATCTCCGCTGTGGAGATAGTTTTATTTTTATAACTGGTGGTTCTATATGGATTCTAAGGGCTGTTTTTTTACAATTGGTGGTTCTGTACAGCTTCCAAGGGCCGGTGCAGCCCCGATCTGGACTCATTCCACTCCCCTACCCTACCCCCATTCCCACCCACACCATCAGCTTAACATAATCACATTCCTAACCCCATTCCCTGCCCCTACCTTCATATGTATCCCCCTATTCCCCAGATCGCCTCTGGTCACCTGTGATGTCTAAAAACAACTATACTTTATCTCAATAAATATATGTAGCATTTGTGCATGCCTAGATCTCTCATTATGCACCAGATACTGTTGCTTTTACTGAAACATGGCTAAAACCTCACATAAAACACTCAGCGATGATTCCTCCAGGATACAGCATCCAAATCCAGGTCCAACCTACACACATTCTTCCCCCAAATAACCAACATCGTCATCTAAACAATAAATACTCATAGTATTTGTAACAAAATTACTGAGTTTCATGCCTGGCTGTCTAACCACACTCCAGACATTGTGGCAGTAACCGAGACTTGGTTAAAACCACACATCGCAGACACTGAAATTATTCCGCCAAGATACAGTATCATCTGTGCAGATGAACTCAATAAAAAGGGAGGTGGCATTACTTTAATTTACCAATCCTCCCCAACAATAACAAGCTATCCCAAACCAATTTCCTCCTTCGGCAACATTGAACTTCTAATCACATCACTTCATATTAGTAATAATAAACACCTGTGTATAGTTGTACTCTACATTCCCCCAGACCACAATATGCCTATTATAGAAGGCATATTATCGTGGTTAAATCAAAATATATCATGAGAAACCATCATCCTAGGTGACACCAACATTAACTGGCTAGCTCTAACTACAAACTCCCCAACCAATAGCATAACTCTACATAGCTTTACACAACTTATCACAACCCCTACCCATGGCCTGTCTACTCCCTCAGAATCAACCTTAGACTGGATAGTATTATCCCACCCTACAAAATTACTCAAACTAAGGGACATTACCTAACATATTAAGCGACCATCTTCCTGCATACACCCACCAAACGCACTCTCAAACAACTAAAATGCTCGCTTACAAAACTTCCAGAAATCTCACCCACTTTAACCAAGACACATTTATAAGCGTCTTAAAAGCTCACAACTGGACCCTTTCATAAATGCTTCCCTTAGATGATGCCATTCATTATTTTAATAACAGTTTTCTGGATACCCTCAATAGTCTAGCACCCATAAGAACCAAAAGAGCAAAAGTTAACCATGCGCCATGACTAACAAAAATGACCAAACAAGCCTCCTTCAAAAGGATAAAGCCTGGAAACAATAGCAAAAAACCCCCAAAACAAAACAAAATGAACTTGAATTTAAGCAACTAAGAAATAAAGCAAAAAAGCTAGTCTTACAAGATAAAAAGAATTACTTCTCCATCAAGCTAATCTCCCTACACAATAACCCCCAAAATTTTAGAAATCTGTCTCTATTCTTAATCTCAGCACCATACAAAACCCTTCCCTCTCACATGAAAAAGATCCACAACAAACTGCCCACAAATTCAATACCCATTTTATTACTACTATCCAAAAGTTAATCAAAGACACACCAATAAACCTCAACTCCCTCAACACAAATTATCCTGCACTAGACAACAGCAGCCTCCCCGCTTCATGCAATGCAAGTTCTACTCATTTGTCTCCCTCCTTTATTATTCAGCCAGCACACACCTCTCTTAAACTCATAACCAACCTGAAACCCTGCTCAATATTCATTGACAATTTACCCCTTGAATGTCTACAACTTGCAGCAAAAGCAATCGCATATCATATTAGCATTCTTATAAATCATTCCATCTCAGAATGTTATGTCCCCCACCTATGGAAAAAATCCATCATTACCTCATTTCATAAAGGTGGAAACTCCTATGACCTCTCAAATTACCATCCAATCTCTATACTCTCACCACTATCAAAATACTAGAAAAATGTGTACAGATCCAGTTCTTAAATACCTATCTACCATTAATCTTCTTGCCCCTACCAAACATGGCTTCCAACCTAACCAGAGCACTATCACAGCTCTACTATCTTTTACAGATACTGTCAATAAAGCCATTGACACAGGCCACCCTACCTCAGTAATCTTACTAGATCTATCAAAAGCCTTCTATACTGTATCTCACACTAAATTTATAAACCAACTATCTAAGCTAGGCTGCTCCACCACATCTCTTACTTGGTTTTCTTCTTATCTAAATAAGAGGGAACAATCAGTCAGATGGCACAACCAACAATCTGAATATCAGCCAAATAATATCGGAGTCCCACAAGGATCAATTCTGGGGCCCTTACTCTTCAATGCCTTCATTAATGACCTGCACAAAGTCTGTCAACAAAGTAGCCTCATCCAATATGCAGATGATTCTACAATCATCTCCGCTGCCAACAACTTCTCATATCTCCTGCCAACCACTCAAAGGGCTTTCTCAACTATAGAAGCCTGGCTAAATAATGCACAATTGCTGCTAAACCCCAAAAAGACCAAATTATTACTTTTCTCAACAAAACAACCAGATATACAATTCAGGATCTTCTCTCTAAATAATACTGAAATTGAAATTGTAAATACGGCAAATTATTAGATATAAGTATTGATGATAAACTCACCTTTGAACCACATATTCTGAGCATAATAAAGAAAACTCATTTCAAACTAGGGAAACTTTACTGTCACAAACTTTATCTGGACAACCACACCAAATTCAAACTGGCCACTACACTACTCAACCCTTCTCTACTATATGACGGTGCCATTTTTACTAACCTTCGTGCATCACTGAGCAATAAACTGCAATCCTGCTATTATAAAATAGCCACAATTCACCTCAGGTATGCCCAACTGTTCCCACCATTGCCAGGCCATCTCAGAATTGAACTGGCTTGACTTTTCCTACTATCTTAACTATGCCCAACTAACTCTAGTGCATGAACTTATTTTCAAACCAGACGCCTGCCGTGCTCTCTGCTCCATCCTTCATACATATACTCCAACAAGAACCCTCAGATCCACCAACAAAATGCTTTTAAATATAACCAAACCCAACAAAAGAGCTGAACAGAGCCTACACTCCCACTGCATAGCTAAACTTTGGAATTCCCTATCCTCCCATATAACCCAAATGGAAAGCTTGAACAAATTTAAATCAACACTAAAAAGCCACTACCTAGATAACCCTCACTGCACATGTAATACCAACAAACCACCTTAAAATGTTCTCATACTTAGAAAATTAAAGATATCATATGGCACACCACACACTAAATAATAGTCAAAGCTCAGCTAAATTCAAATATATCCTAGACATGTAATATTATGTTCTCTGTATTTATTTGATTAATTCACTATCCTGCTGTACAATGCCCAATTTTATTGTTAATCTCATAACACCTGAAATTGTCATGTTATGCATGAAACCTTTTTGTTCTAACATTGCCTAAAATTGAAATTTTTAAAAGTTAATTTTCCTAAACATATGTAACCTCTGTACTATTTTTGTTACAACTGTAATTGTTCATGGAGCTTTTATCCCAGGCCTCCACTGAAAATGGGTTGCTCTAACCCAGTGGACTTTCCTGGTCAACAAATGGCAATAAATAAAATAAAATAAATAAATAAAATCTATGAGCCAGATAAGGGTAGAATCATTTGCATTGTCTACAATGGAGGCCTGTTGTGTAGAAGTATGAAGATTGTTTATAAAGACAGTAAAAGGAAGAAAACCAGGGATAAAGCTTTGTGGTACACTGGTAATGATGGGTAGGTAAGGGAAAGGGTAGAATTCTGACTAGCTGGTGGTGTTCTGACAAATAGTTATTAAACCACTGAAAAAGTAGGTTAAGTGACACCCATTGTAGACAGTTATAGTAAGAGTTTTTTGAAAGCTTTTGATAAGTCTAGAAATAACGACGATCCAACTTAAATAAAACTGGGGACAGAAGTAATCTGTAAAAGTTAGGAGGGCAGCTGTAATGCTATGGGCAGGTGTAAAAACATGTTGAGTATCAGTTAGTAATTGTTCCTTGAAGAGATGCTGGAGTAGTTGCTTATTGGCACATTTTTCCAACATTTTGAGAAGATGGATAAGATGGCAATGGGTCTTAAATTAGATATCTCAGCAGACGTGCCACCTTCATAGACAGAGAGGAGATGGCATTTTTTCAGATGGTGGGAATATAGTGTTTACAAGAATGGTGACTGAATATGCAATGGCATTAGCAGCAGTCCTGAGGTATTCTGCAGGAAAGTTATCTGCAGAGGGTTAGCGTGGTTCAAGTTTGGATATATATATTTTTTTATGAAGAGGTAAGCAACAGGTGTTAGCATGAGGGTGAGGGTATTAGTGGATGGGGGTAGACATGGGTCAGGAAAGATTCACTGGTGAGGGCAGCCATGCTGTCAACTAAATACAAGTAAAACTTGATGTCTGTTTCCATGGGGGAGTTATTTGGACAAGGGTTACGGACATTGTTATTTCCTGAGTGTAAAATTTTGAGTGTAAAATTTGTTTAAAGGATGACCAGCATTTGTGGGGGTTATGTCTATGGTTACTTTGTAAATCAGAATAGTACAGCTTCTTATCAAAACGATCTTCCTTTTTGGCAAGGTTAAGGAGTTCTTTAAAGCGCTTCAAGTTGTGTGGAGTTAAGTTTCTGCCACTCTTTCCTTGCCTTGTCTCCGGTTAGGGTCTACTTCAGTTAGCTGAACTGCCTGGTTGTTGAATACCTACTCATCAACTCCTTTTTTGTCAAAGATGCACTTCAGCTAATGGTTCTTTTCATTGAATCTTTTCCCAGGAATAACCAACGATAGGCCATCATCTGGAATATGCCCTTTTCCCCACTGTAGTGCAATCTTGGAGTTGGTATATATAGTTAGGGGGGAGTGGGTGGTGTAGCCCCCCCCCCCACCTGGGTAGGTTTTAAACTTTATGATTTTTGATGTTCTTAGGTTGGCCTACCGTTGGTTATCACTGGGAAAAGTTTTAATGAAAACTCCATTTGCTGAAGTGCAGCTTCAACAAAAAGGGGTCAACAAACAGGTGTTCAACGATTATTTAGTTCAGCTAACTGATATAGACTCCTCTAGTTTGTGCAAGACTTCTACTTTGATTAGTAAGCCAAGGGGAAAATTTGATTTTTCTCCCTGCCTACATGGTGGGGGAATGTGTTTAGGATGCTTAAAAAAGTTTTGAACTGCCTCATCCTGTGGCAAGGCTTTTAGAATAGTCCAGTTAATTGAGTTCAGAGCAGATAAAATGATTCAGCACTAAAGTTTGAGAGATGAGTATTTTTGCATGCTTGTTGTTTGGCATGGTGAATAATGCATCTGATAGCATATGTAGAACAGTAATAACTAAGGGATTCGGGATGTAGTGTACTTACAAGGATCAAGGACCAGAATCCAGTCAAGAATGAGAATAGCATCCAGGGATTAGTTAGAGCAAGTAAGAAGCTGTTTGAGGCCATGAAGGTGGAAGCTAGAAGGACAGTTAGAAGTGAAAATGCTCCAGCTGATGATGTCATCACCTAGGATGATTGCTTCATTGGTAATACTGTGCGATATTTGGTAAAGAATGTCTTCAACAGTGGATGTATTGTTTACAGAAGTGATATATAGAACAATTATACAAAGAAGTTTGTGGTCAATTACTTGTTTGCAGAAGATAAGAACCTCTGTATTACTGAATCTGGGCAGACTTTTTGTAAGAGTAGAAACTTCATATGTGCTAGGATGGAGGGTAGCTGCCCATCTAGCTTTTTTTTGTTTAGCCTATCACCTCTAATGATGCTGCATCCTGGAGGAATCATCGCTGAGTGTTTTATATGAGGTTTTAGCCATGTTTCAGTAAAAGCAATAGTATCTGGTGCATAATGAGAGATCCCGGCATGCACAAATGCTACATATATTTATTGAGATAAAGTATAGTTGTTTGGAGACATCACAGGTGACCAGAGGCGATATGGGTGATAGGGGGATACATATGGAAGGAGGGCCTAGGTTAGAGTATAATTCTTGAAGAATAGTGGAGGGAGTGAAGTTGTTTTGGAACAGTAATTTTTATTTTTAATTTTTGTTTTGTTTTGAACTGGTAGTGAGGAGAGAGAGAAATTCTGTACTTAAAGTAAAGAGTAGGTGATGTGTCAAACAGCTGTGAAGCAATTTCTGGTGAGGAATTCTGGACAGAATGGATTAAATGGAGGCTTGAAGTAGGTAATGACATTTTGGGTGCAAACGTAATTTGATAATCTGAGAGGAAAGAAAGTAGTAGTAGAAGTAGAACAGTTATGTTAGTGAACAGCATATTTACAAGTGATGAGCTGGGGAGGCACTGAAGTTATAATCTTGTGAAGAGATGGGGAGGCACTGAAGTTATAATCTTGTGATGAGCTGGGGAGGCAATGAAGTTATAACCTTGTGAAGAGATGGGGAAGCAATGAAGTTGTAATCTTGTGATGAGCTGGGGAGGCAATAAAGTTATAACCTTGTGATGAGATGGGGAGGCAATGAAGTTATAATCTTGTGATGAGATGGGGAAGCAATGAAGTTGTAATCTTGTTATAAGATGGGGAGGCAATGAAATTGTAATCTTGTTATGATATGGGGAGGCAATGAAGTTATAAAGTGACATACAAAGATGTGTAAGAGTTAGAGGGATGTTAGGGAAGGTAAGAGTGATAACAGCAGTCAATGCGTTGGATAAGAAGTGAAACAAACACAGCTGAGAATCCAGAAGAGTACTCAGTGAGATGGTTAAGACAGATAAAGTTTAGACTCAAAGACAAGAACCTGCAGTACTAAATATGAATAAGAATAAACTGGTAAAAAAGGGGGCTGGAGTGGTATGAATAAGATGAAGTAAGATTGTGGGACTGGGTGAGCTGGTAAAGGAAGAGGTGAGTTTTTAGATCGGAAGGGAGTGCAGCAATGCAAAGGGAAAGAAGGGTGGATATTTACTGGGCAAATACAGAATGACTGACTAGGAAAGACCATGTCAGATGTACTGTGGTGGATGCTGTATTAATGTGCAACACTGAATGAGCGAGTGTGAGAATAGGAATAGGGATGAGAATATTAACACTGCTGTAACAGATGGAACACTGAATGAGCGAGTGTGCGAATAGGAATAGGGATGAGAATATTAACACTGCTGTAACAGATGGAACACTGAATGAGCGAGTGTGCGAATAGGAATAGGGACGAGAATATTAACACTGCTGTAACAGATGGAACACTGAATGAGCGAGTGTGCGAATAGGAATAGGGACGAGAATATTAACATTGCTGTAACAGATGGAACACTGAATGAGTGAGTGTGCGAATAGGAATAGGGACGAGAATATTAACACTGCTGTAACAGATGGAACACTGAATGAGCGAGTGTGCGAGTAGGGACGAGAATATTAACACTGCTGTAACAGATGGAACACTGAATGAGCGAGTGTGCGAGTAGGGACGAGAATATTAACACTGCTGTAACAGATGGTAAGAGGTGCGTGAATGTGTGGAAACTGTCCTGATGTGTGGCTGCATATAAATAGGTTTGTGATGACATTAAAAAGTGGGATTAAATGTGTGGATATAGGGGTGGCTGCAGAATTGGGGGTGGGAGGGGAGCGAAGCAGGCTACACCTCCCACTTTAGTGGGAGACAATCAGTCTGTGCCTTCTCAAACCCAGTGATATGGCTCACCAAGTCCAACAAAGGTAAGCAAACGGCCTAAAGCAGAGTTTTGCCATGGTGCTGTAAAGGACAGAAACTCGAAGTAAAGGTAGATCACTGTAAACTAGCAACAAGGCAAACTCTGCAGTGTGAGAGTAGTACAATTGCACTGATGTATCACTGGGTGCTCAGTAAAAACACAGCCTTCTGTACATGCAGTCTTGGCTCTGGCAATACTCAAGCTTTATGAAACAGGATAGGAAAACAACAGTTACCACAATTACCTACTATATTTAAAGCAGTAAACATGCAGGGAGGGGTAAATTGCAGGTGCCTCCGAATTCTTGTCGGCTTTTTCCTTTTACTGATGGATGTGCGTCACACTTTAAAGCAGCCTCTCTCCTGTACTTAAATTCCTCACATTTTGTAGTTTTATGGAAGACTAGTTTTATATAAGACTAGCAACTAGTGAGTCACATCCAAGCCATGCATCCAGAGGGACAGGACTAAGACAATTTGTTTTTACAGGTGGAAATGTGTGTGTACTTTACTTAAAAATGCCTTCTTCAGAAGTGAACTGTAGTGGTAATAGACTGCATTGTGACTGTCCTGGTGCCTATCTTTTACTTTGTTGTGCAAGGTAAATCATTACTATTATAATGTTAATTTTTTGAGCCCTGCTTAGATGTAGAGTGTACTGTGGGCACAAAGCTAAATATGTAGTTGTTTCTGTTTCAACATTTTTTCTGGTTAAAAAAGCTGAGTCTGTTAATGGCTTGTAAGGCTGCTTTTTATTTTCTCTGGTTAGATTATGTTTTTACTGCTGCAAGGACATACAACTACTGCCAACACACCTCTCAGCTGTCCCAATCTTTGTAGTACGCCCATATCTTTACCTCATATATTTGATCTGTACCCTATAAAATCTGTAGTTTTCTGGCAAATCATTTGGGTTTGAAGTCACTAAATAATGACAGATGTTTGAGTTTCATGCTTCATATCTTACAAAAAATGCTTACTAAACAAATTATTCTAGAACTTTCATTTATGACTGCAATACGTAAAATCTATCCCTTATTTTTTGGGCCTTTGTCACTTCATTACTTTTAGTTTTGTCCAGATTCCTTGCTGTAAGAGATTGAGAGGTATTGATACCATCTGTGTAAATAAAGAGTTTATGTACTTACCGTAACTTGGCATCTGTGTTATCCATGGCATTATTCCTTAAACAAGGGTCTTGGATCGGACATTGGATCCGAGCTGGTAACTTAGCACAGACAGATCCAAGGCTCAAGCTCCTCCCTCTCCCATAATCCCCTGCTGCCCTCTAATCCTCAGATCGAGCTTGCTAACAAGGCTAGTAACGCTATTCACAAATGGTAGAACGGAAAAAGAGTCCTAGACCCACAACACTCCAACTTCCTCAGAAGATCCAACAAGGAAGGAGGAATAGCTGGAGGGAAATGTGAGGAATAGTGACATAGGATAACACAGATGCCAGGTCATGGTAAGTACATAACTCTATCTGATGTTATCCATGTCATTATTCCTCACAGAAGGGTGACAGTCTCCAGCTACAATCTACCCTGGGAGGCTTCAAGGAAGGACATGTCGAAGCACTGTGGAATCTAAAGAAGCCCTGTTCCTGAAAACTAAATCCAGCTTGTAATGTGATATAAAGGTGTGAGGACTAGACCGAGTGGCGGCAGCACAAATATTATCAATGGAGAGTTTGGCCATGAAGCCTGAGGAAGTACCCACACACCTAACAGAATGACCCGTAACATTTCCAGAACTTCAAGATGCTTGCTGGGGTAGCCTGTAGAAATGCAGCTAGAGATCCATTTAGAAATAGTCACCTTAGAAATGGGGAGGCCACATCTGTTCTGGGAAAAGCCACAAAGAGTTGATCTGATATGCGAAACTCCTTAATCCTATGCAGTTAAAATTGTAATTGCCTGTGTACATCCAAAGTATGTAGAATGTACTCTCCTTTACTGGAATAACTGGGAAGGAAAAAGTACAGTTTTGTACCTACCATAAATGTAGATGTTCGAAGATCCACATTGCTGCAGTCCTTACATATGGGTAGTCCGCTGTCCTCGGTCGGCCCGAATACCAAAGTATTAGGCTGACGTCGGTCAAGGCGCTTAAAACTGACATCAGGACGTCAGGGTACAAAAGCGCATGACCGACGTCATTTCCTCAGTCTTTTCTTGCCCCAGATGTCAGAAGGCCCTAACAAGAAAGGCCAAAGCCAAAACCAGCAAAACTAACCAACCACCCGTGCACTAACCATATTTACAATATGTACAACACAAACCACACCACCACCTTCAGCAACAGAGGGAAGGAGGGAGGGTAATTGACTGCAGCAATGTGGATCTTGAACATCTACATTTATGGTAGGTACAAAACTGTACTATGTTCTTCATCTCACATTGCTGCAGTCCTTACATATGGGTAGAATCCCAAAGCAGAGGTAAGGGAGGATGGCAAAACTATAAAGCATTAGGAGCTGCCAAAATGCCCTGCAAAATTGCAGTGGCAAATCCAGCCCTAGATTTAGAGTAAAGTGGAAGGTGGTAATGCTTAGAGAAAGTATGCACTGAACTCCAAGTAGCTGCTTCCAAAATATCTTTAGTAGCCACCGACCTTCAAAAAGCTGTAGAAGTGGCAGTAGCCCTAGTGGAATGAGGCCTAATCCCAGCTGGAATCTCCTTACCATGATGGGAATAACAGAAAGCAATACAAAACCAATCCACTTAGAAATAGTTTGTTTTGAAACAGGTTTGCCCTGAGAACCCAAAGCAAAAGAAACAAACAACTGCTGAGACTGCCTGAACCCTTTAGTTCTGCTCAAATAATATCGCAACTGTCTGTGTATATCCAAAGTGTGCAAAATCCTTTCCCTTTATTTTGGGGGTTTGCATAAAAAGTAGGCAAATGAATAGTTTGGTTTAAAGCCACACTAGAAACCACTTTAGGCATAAAAGAAGGGTTAGTACGCAAAGACACCCTATCCTTGTGGAAAATTAAGAAAGGCTCAACTGCCATAAGGGCCTGTAATTCAGAAACCCTTCGCAGAGGTAATGGCCAACAAAAAAGCAGTCTTCCATGATAAATATTTCAACTCTGCAGATGCTGCAGGCTCAAAAGGTTGTACAGTGAGTTTCTCCAACACAAAATTGAGATCCCAAGCAGGAGTAGGAGCTCTACGTGGGGGTCTTATATTCTTTGCCCCTCTAAGGAATTGCTTAAACAAAGGCTGAGAAAATAATGGTGGGTCACAGTCATAGTGAGCAGAAATTGCTGCAGCATGAACCTTTATAGAGGAGAAGGACAAACCTTTGTCCAATAACTCAGTAAAGTATTGAAGCGCAACACTTAAATTAGGTTTAGAAACATCAAAGTCCTTTGCTGTACTCCAAAATAAAAATCTCCTCCATTTATCTGCGTAAACTTTCCTTGTACTAGGCCTTCTGGCCTCCAAAATAACATTCAAAACTTGTTGTGGAAGCTGAGACCCTCCAGGGTTTAAAACAGAATATGCCAGGCTGTCAGATGTAGAGAATGAAGTTTGACATTGAGTAAATGACTGTTCTCCTGAGACAGCAGGTGAGGAATCGAAGGCAAAGGCCATGGAGGCTCCGTACCAGACTTCTCAGTAATGGGTACCAGTGCTGTCGAGGCCAATCTGGAGCTATTAAAATCATGTTTGGCTTGTCCTGTCTGACCTTCAGGAGTACCTTTGGGAGGAGAGGCAGAGGTGGAAAGGCATACACGTGAAGATTGCTCCAATTGAATGAGAGAGCATCCACTTTCCAAGCTGTGGGATGAAACCTTTTGTGCAAAACTTTGGCAGCTGGTAATTTAGTGGAGAAGCGAACAGATCTATGTCTGGAGTTCCCCATAACACTGTCAATCTCTGAAATACATGAGGATCCAATTTCCACTCGTGGGGATCCATAATTTGTCTGCTCAACACATCTGCTAAGGAGTTCTGTGCTCCTGGCAGAAACCTTGCCTGAAGATTTAGCTGTAAACTGAGAGCAGTCTCCCACAAAATCATTGCTTGTCTGCATAGAGGATAAGAATGCGTTCCCCTTGCTTGTTGATGTACCACATGACAGTTGTGTTGTCTGTTTGAATCAACACCTGCCCTGGAAGAAGTAAATCCTTGAAAGCTATCAATGCAAATTGGACTGCTAACATCTCCTTCAAGTTGATATGTAGATGTTGAAGTCTGGCAGGCCACGTGTCTTGTACCCATTTTCCATTTAGATGAGCTCCCCAAGCTTTGTCTGAGGCATCTGTCGTTAAAATCTGACTCGCCTCTGGCCGGGTCACAGAGAGTCCCTTGTTTAGGTGACATTCCTGAGCCCACCACAAAAATTCCTTTTGAATGCAAGGTATTATCTGAATGACAGTGTCCAAATCTTGGCAGTGCTGTGTCCATACATTCTTGAGATACCATTGTAGCTTCCTCATATGCAGTTTGGCATTGGGAAGTACCAGAATACAAGATGCCATGAACCCCAAGGCTTGAAGGACTGTCCTTGCAGTCAGCCTGGACTGACGAGACAATTGGTGGAAGTAAAGAGAAAGATTCTTTTGTTTGTCCGGGGTCAAAAGGCCATCTGGGATGCTGTATTCAGTCTCACACCCAGAAAGCACATGTCCTGAGAGGGTACTAGACTGGACTTTATTTCGTTCACAGAATACCCCAGGCATCTTAACACTGCCATCACATACTGTAAATGATGAAGAAGTTCGTCCTTTTCTTGGGCCAGAATCAGGCAATCGTCCAAATAAGGATAGATTTGTATTCCTCTTAGCCTGAAGAAAGCTACCACTGGAGCCAGAACCTTCGTGAACACTCTGGGCACAGTAGATAAGCCAAAGGGCAATGCAGAGAACTGATAATGTGAAGTCCCAGCCCGAAAACGCAGATACTTCCTGCAACTGGGCCTGATAGGAACATGAAGGTAAGCCTCCTTGAGATCCAGAGTCACCATCCAGTGATCTTTGCCCAGCAGAGGTAAAAGCTGTTGTAACGTCAACATTTTGAACTTGGGAATGTCCAGATATGTGTTGAGGATAGATAAATCCAAAATTGGTCTCCACGTGTTTCCTTTCTTTGGTACTAGAAACAGGCGAGAATAAAATCCTAGGCCCACTTCTGGCAGAGGGACCGGTTGTATGGCCCCTATTTGAAGTGGTAGAGAAATTTGTTTGTGAGCCTCTAGTCTTTGCTGAGGAGGAACGTCCGGCATGCCTTTGAAAGGAGGCAAGGTATGGAAATAAAACTTGTAACCTTGGTGTATGATATCCAATACCCATTTGTCTTGGGTAATCAACATCCAATTTTCCTTGAAGAGTGCTAACCTTCCTCCCAAAGGTGCTGCCAGGCAAGAAGGATCTGGCAGCTGAAAAAGTAGGTCATTGGGCCTGTTTACGAAAGGACTGGCCCCTGCCCTCACCAAGATTGTGCAGGTGAACTCCCTGTTCTAGGTCTGAAAGAACTCTGAGCTCTGCCCTACCACGCCTAGATCTACCCCTAGACTGAGAATCATAAGAAGGATACGTCCACCCCTTAGCAGGCCAATTCCTACTAAACTTGGAGGCTGAACTTGCAAAAATCTTTAACAGCCTGCATAGACTTAGCCTTGTCTTCCATTTTCTTCAAGACTGACTCCACAGGTGAACCAAACAACACATCAGACTGCAAAGGAGCATCCAAAATCCTTGTCTTAACATGGTCAGATAAATTCTGATCCTTCAGCCAGGCGTGCCTGCGAAGAACTGAGCCAGTGGCAGCCACCCTAGACGAGGCCTGCACAGCATCAAAACCACACTGTAATGAATGCTTACCCACCTGTTCAGAGACATGCACCAAATCTTGTAATTCTTTACACTCAATGCCTTCCGCCAGCATCCACCTTAGACTTCAATTGAGAAAGAAGAAAGTTTTGATATTTCAACATATGAAACTGGCAATTCAAAGCCCTCATAGCTAAGGTAGAAGATGTATAGACCTTCTTTCCCCATCTATCCAAAGCTCTGGCTTCTTTATCTAGAGGAACCGGATTTTTACAACAGAGGCCTTGACACCCTTAGGTCCCTGACTAATAGTTTCTGGGTCCGCCCTAGGACTCTTATAAAGATATTTATGAGCCTCAGGCACCCTGTAATACCTATCCGGTTTAACAGGAGCAGGAGGCAGAAAATCAGGATTAAGTGAAGCCTCTGCAAACACATCTTCCACAACATCCAGAACAGGGGGTATAGCCAAGGGCCTATGCTGGGGTAACAGCAAAAATTCCCTAAGCCTTTTCCGAGAATCAGAGAAGTCCTGACCTTCCCACTTAAAATGTTCCCTCATAGAATGAAGTGTCTCTGAAAAAGAAAAATCCTCTGGAGGAGAAGCAGAAGGAGTGGAATCATCTGCATCAGAATCAGAATAAGGAGAGTACTCCTGCAAGTCTTCAGCTGAAGACTCTGAAACATCCAAAGCTTGCTCAAAACTTCCCAACTCTGGCTCCACCCTAGGCCTCTTATCAGGAGGGGGCAAAGAACCTCTAATCAGAGTAATCAAATCTTCTGCCATTTTAAGCATGTGCTTCTTAGGCACAGACCCTGCTGAACTAGGAGTGACACCAACAGAAGCTAAAACTGGCCTGCCTCTGGGAGAAGCCTTGGAAACAGAAGGAGAAGGCCTAACCACCCTAGGAAGGGAGGGGAGTACAGTAACTTGAGAAGCCCCTTCAGCCTGACCTGCCTCCTGAGAGACCACCTCCTGCAAAATCAAAGTCTCCCCCTGAGACTCCAGAGAAGTCTCCGCCGGAACCACCGGTTCCACTGAAGCCTCTAAAGAACCGGCGTCCGAAACGGACGACTCATCTTGCCTGGGTTTAGCTGCTTTGTCTTTGCGCTTCTTGAGAAGCGGGCGCGGAGAATCCGACGGCATATTATAATTGCACCGCTTCCCAAAGACCAGCCTAGCACAATCTAACCTTCGCTAATAGTGCGTTTATTGAACCTAGCACAAAAGCGACACCCAACAACGTCGTGCTCAGGCCCCAAACAAGGAATACACAAAGAATGATAATCCCTATGCGGTATCTGTTTCCCACAAGAAATACAGTTATTCACTTTCTCTGCCATCCGGTAAAACACTGTGGCAAGAAAAACAAAATATTCCCCAACGGGGTACTTAGCCAACTTGGATTTGGTCTGAAACTCCGAATTCGAAAAATTTCAGAACGCCGAACGGCACTTGCAACGCTGCTTCTGCATCGGACCATGCAGCAAAAAAGACTGAGGAAATGACGTCGGTCATGCGCTTTTGTACCCTGACGTCCTGATGTCAGTTTTAAGCGCCTTGACCGACGTCAGCCTAATACTTTGGTATTCGGGCCGACCGAGGACAGCGGACTACCCATATGTAAGGACTGCAGCAATGTGAGATGAAGAACATCTGGTAATTGAATATGCTGGCTTAGATTAGATTCAGAGGCAGCCTTGGGCAAAAAGGATGGATTCATTCTAAGAGACACTGTATCCTTGTGAAAGACCATATACAGAGGAGCAATTGAAAGAGCTTGCAATTCAGACACCCTCTTAGGTGAAGTTATGGCTATCAGGAAGGCCGTTTTCCAGGACAAGAATGTGAAATTACATGAACTGGCAGGTTCAAATGGACTCTGAGATAGAGACTGCAACACTAAGGTTAAATCCTAAGGAGGCAAGGGATTCTTAACTGGTGGTCTTAGAAAGAAAACGTCTTTCAGGAATGCTTTATAGAGCCTGGAAGAGAACGTAGGCTCACTGTTTTCATGAAAATTAGAAATTGATGCCAACTGGAGCTTAACAGTAGAGAAACTTGCCCCTTCCTGAAAAAGTGAGGACAAGAACAAGAAGATATTTGATACAAAAGTGGAGAAAAGATCCAAATTCCTGTCTTAGCCCTGATAGGAAACCTTTTCCGTTTGCTATTATACACCTTTCTGGTAGGTTTCTGGGAGACTAGGATAATATTTTTGATGGGGGAAACTAGCCTGGACTGTTTAAAAATCACTGGAATTGGAGAAACCATGCAGTTAGATGAAGGGTCCAAAGATTTGGAAGAGGAAGCCCCGAAGGATGGGAGATCAGATCTTGAAAGGATACAGTATCCAAGTGGGATACTTCAGATTAAAAATCACTGGAATTGGAGAAACCATGCAGTTAGATGAAGAGTCCAAAGATTTGGAAGAGGAAGCCCCGAAGGATGGGAGATCAGATCTTGAAGGGATATAGTATCCAAGGGGATACTTCAGATGAGACCTGAGGAAGGGGAACCATGGTTAATGAAGCCAGAAAGGGGCAATGAGGATCAGGGATGTCATCAGGCACTGCCCTTTCTTCAAAACTTTGGGGGATAAGAGAGACAGGATGATAAGCACAGAGGAGACGCGGAGGCCAATCATGGACTAGAGCATCCCTCTGTGACTCCCGGGGCTGAAGTACATGCTGCATTTGATGTTGGTTGGGGAGACAAAGAGGTCACAGCATGGCTGACACCAGTGATCGAAAATCTGCTTTGCCACCATCAGATTTAAAACTTCTGAGGACTCAAGATGGTTCTGTCGAGTTTGTCGGCCAACAAATTGGAGACACTACGTATATGTGCTGCAAGAAGAAAGCACCTGGAGGATATCGCCCATTCCCACACTCTCATGGCCTCTCTGCATAACAGGTAAGATTGTGTTCCCCCATTTGTTGATATACCAGACCACTGCCATGTTGTCCATCTGAACTGCAATCGTCCCCAGAGGGAGGCAGTACTGACAGACTTGCAACATCTGTAGGACTACTCTCATCTCTAGAATGTTTATGTGCAACTTGGCCTCCACAGGAAACCACGTGTCTTGAACAGTTCTCCCCGGAAATGCCCCCTCACCCCACCCCAACAGGGAAGCGTCCATGGTCACCATTGGCTTGGGCAGAGGGAGTGAAAAGAACCTGCCTAAGATGAGATCCTGAAACTGAAGCCACCAAAGAAGGTGACATCTGCACACAGGCATCAGTTTTATGGACATAGGTTGAGACGGAACAGACCACTGAACTGCCAGGGTCCACTGTAAAGCCCACATATAATGCCTTGCTAGAGGAACAGGCTGTATGGCTGCAGCCATGGATCCTAGCATCTGAAGAGTCAAGTGGACCGGAAGATGAGAAAGATCTAAGATCTGCATGATCTGCTCCCAGATCAGCCGAACTCTATGTAGAGGCAATTCTGCAATCTCTGAGATGGAGTCTAGCTGGACTCCTGTGAACTCTAACCTTTGCATAAGGACCAGATTTGACTTTGAGAGGTTGACTGTAATCCCCAAATGACTGAACAGAAGTAGGTCATATTGTATGGCTTGTGACAGTCAGTGCCTAGTGGATACCTTGAGGAGCCAATTGTTGAGGTATGGAAACACCTGACACCTGAAATCCCTGCAGCCGCAGGTGAGCTACTACCACTGCCATATATTTGGTAAACACCCAGGGGCTGTGGTGAGTCCAAGGGATAGGACTCTGAACTGGTAATGATCAGCCCTTAATAGGAAGCAAAGGTGTCTCATCGATTGCCTGTCTATCTTGATGTGGTAGTAAGCATCCTGGAGATCCACTGAGCACATCCAGTCGTCCTTGTGTAAGAGAACCAGAATAGACTGAACAGTGACAATGCAGAACTTGGACTTTTTGACCGACAGATTTAACTCACTGAGGTCGAAAATAGGATGCAGGTCCCTGGTCTTTTTTGGCACTAAAAAGAAGCGAGAGTAAGTTCTGGATCCTCTTCTCCTGCTGGGACCTCTTGGATGACTCATTTTTGAAGAAGTTGTTGAAATTCCTTGAAGGCCAATTCCCTCTGATGAGGTGGAACATCTGAGAGATACCTTCGTGTTGGAGGGAGTTGAAAAAAGGGAATGAAGTAATGCCAGGAAACGATGTTTAACACCCAGTGATTGGAGGTAATGTTTGTCCAGGATAGTGGGTAAAGGGAAATACAACCCCCGACTACCCTCCAGGACAGACAGTCAAGCAACTCTTCAGGAGAGCTGAAAGGGCCGCTCAGAGAAAGATTCCCTGGAGCCCTGATTTTGTGGACCCACCCTTGCCTCTAGGGAGGTTTCTGCCATTGAATCCTCTCCCCCTGCCTCTGGATGAGGAATCAACAGGTGCATCCTGGAAGGAAAACTGTGACTTCTGGAACCACAACTTCCTAGCTCCTCATTGAGTCTTGGAGAAAGACCTCGGAGTAGTAGAAAACTTGATCCCAACCATGGACAAAGTCTTCCCTTCCTGCTCACTATGGGTCAAAATGTCCTTCACAGAGGGTCCAAAGAGAGTGGACCCATTAAAGGGAACATAGATAAAAGATACTTTGAAGGGTTCCGCAAACCCACATAGTTGTAACCAAGCATGCTACCTTATAGCTATCCGGGTACCTGCCACTCAAAAGGTAGCTTCCTCAGCATTGGAAATTAGCCCTATTAAGGAATTATTGAGGGACATCAGAGAAGATAGCTTGCGAGACACCTTCTTGAGGTCCTCCACCAGCAACAACTTTATAAGGGAAGTGGTGAGTTCATAGGTTGGTACTAGGCTATCGGCCCAGGGCCTATACAAGCCTAGCCATAACAATTCCCTGGCTATTTCTTCCCACAATATTTACTTCCCTGGGCCCCTGACTAGCAGGGCGACTGACGTGATCCCCGGGGTGAATTTCCTATCTCCCATCCAGTTGTCAAGGTTCCTTTTGAAGAGGGCCAAGGAGGCACTCTGCTTGACATGTATGGGCAGTCTATTCCAGAGTATGGGGTGTCTCTGGGTCAGGAACCTATCCCTCCAGCATGTTTTGTTCATTGTGATGACAAGGTTTAGATCCCTGGAGCATGTGGCTCTGAGGGATTGGGATTTCTTTAAGAGGAGCATGTCCAACAGCTCAGGGGTTGACATGGCCTTGTATGTTAAGCAGAGATCACCTCTGAGTAGACGATATGCCACAGAGTATAGCTGGAGTTTTTCAGACGGTCAGCATATGGCATCTGCTTTAGGCCTGTGATTCTTTTAGTGAGGTATTTCTGTGGCCTTTCCAGCTGTTGCAGATGTCTTGTGAGGTACATACCAAACGGGGCGTTATACTCTATAATGGGTCTAATGAGGGAGGAGTACAGTGGGACAATGACCTCCTTTTTTCCTGGATGAAAATCCCTTAGTGATGAGGTGTGTCACATAGAAGGATTTCCTGACTGTTGTAGTGATGTGGTTATCGAAGGTGAGACCACTGTCCACCTGTGTCCCTAAGTCTCTCATCACACTTTTGATGTTTAGTGTACTGCCACCTATGTGGTAATTCATGGGTACATGTTTTTTTCTAAAGGGGATACCTATACATTTCTTGGCATTAAGCTTGAGCCCATGGCTCTGGCACCAAGCATCTGTTTCTGTAAGGCCCTTTTGTAGTTTTTTGACCAAGTCCCTTTGGAGGCAGGTGAAGTGTGCCAAGTAATTAACTGCCCTCAGTCCAAAGATAGCTGAGGCAAACACATGCTTCCCGTGCCAGTCAATTGCTTGAGACTCACTGTTTGGGGGATGAACCGTGGAGCTCTGCACCACCAACTCCTTGGTGTCAGTAGCAACCATGATGGCATTGACCAGAACTCCTTTTCTCCAGAAGGGTTGGTCTGCTGGAGGGCTAAGGAACTTATCAGCTTGCTTAGGTACTGGTTCCACAGTGGTGGGTTCGTTCCAAGCCCTGCTGGCAATAAGATCCACCAACTCGCTGTTGGGGGGGGGGGCTCAGAAGTAGATGGGCCCATTCCAAAAGTCTTCAGGAATACAGACTCCTTCAAAGATGGGGGTTGGGGAGAACATCCAGCCTTCTGCTTTAGGATCTCAAGGATGTCCCAAGGAGACATCACTGGGTGGAGATCTGGGGGACCCATCACCTTCATTAAGGTCCATGTCCTCTGTGAGGGACTCAGTGGGAGAGTCCAATTGCCTCCTCTTGTACTTTCTCTTATGAGGTGCCACCTCCATGGGGGGCACTGAAGAGGACTTGGAAGATGCAGTGACCCCGTGTGGGTAGGAAACCCCCTGAAGGCTCAAACAGGATGGCTGACACTGGACAGGATGGGAGGCCTCACCAAAGGTACAGAAGGGCAGAGACAGACTGGAGGGGCGGCAGATATGGCTTCAGGCCTGGGGAAGGTCCTTTCTATTACCCAGAAGGCCGATGGGATGGAAGCGGTCCCATCTCCAATCTCGGAGGGCAAAGACCTCCACCTGGAGAGGAGGAATGAGTCTCGATACAGCACCATGGCCCCCAGATGATACTGGTCCGGAGCTATCAAGGGCCAAGGCCTCTAAGGGAAGAGATCAGTCTGAAAAGCCCGGATCAGACTCTGTCCCCGTGCAGCTGGCGCCAACCACTCCAGCACAGGGCCCACTCTGGTCGGAGGGAGGAGGAACAGAGCAGACCAGAGGGACCCTAACGGGGTTGAGAAAAAGGGGATACTCTACATCATTGGGATCTGACCCCAGGCATCCAGGGCCCAAAAATTCTGAAGCCCCTGGGGTTGGAAGAGGAGAATGGAGAGTTAGGATTGGAGAAGCTCCCCTAGCCGGGTGGGCTGGGGATGCCAGAAGCCCCAAATCTATCTGGACTTTGAGGAAGTTCCTCATCATCCTGTCCATATCTGAAGGCAACAAACTCCTGGATGATCTAGAGGAAGTGAAAGAATGGGCAGACTTGGCTGGAGACCCTGAGGATCTCGTTGGTGATCTGGACTTCAGTTCCGGGTCTAGGAGCAGACTGGAAAAAATGCCTATAGGATCCATGTGAAGCTGTATCCTCAATAACTATAAGTGGATCCAACAAGCCTGTCAGATAGGATGGCCGAGAAGAAGACATGATCAGATCTGATGAACTGGTCTGACCCTGACTGGATCAGAGAGCCTCTAATCTGAGGAGGTCCTGGATCCAGTAGAAGAATCCAAAGATCTCGGATCCCAGACAGCCTGTCTGGAGTCGGATATGGGGATCTAGGATGCGACAGCATTGGCTTTTTAGAAGCCACCAAGGGCATGGAAGGGGTCTTCCACTTAGGGTCAGAAGAGGAAGCATTAGGAGGGGAAACATAAGGACCACCTGCACCATATCTTTAAGGAGCAGCTTATCATGCTGCTCTGCCAAAGCCTTGGGGTTGAATGTGGCACAGATGTCACATTCAACCTGCAGGTGGGAGCCCCTAAAAAATACAAGTACTCTTCATGCGAGTCGGAATTGGGCATCATCTGACTGCATGAGGAGCACTTTGTAAAACCACAGGGCTTTTCAGACATGAAGACAAAAGACCTAACACAAAACGGACTAACAACAAAGAGGGTATCAAACGCCTAAAGGACAAAGGGAAACTACTCAAAAAGCTAGGAAATCTAAGGGAGAGGAGGTTAACTACTAAACAATAAACTAAAGAGAAACTAAACCCAACAAAGTTAAACTAAATTATAGCCAAATAAACTGAACTGAATCACTTATCTGTAGCGAGAGCCAGGGAACACATCTGTAGCAAAATGTGGCAAACAAGATCTGAAGCTCAGGGTAGCAGGGGATTATGGGAGAGGGTGGAGCTTGAGCCTTGGATCTGTCTATGCAAAAGTTGCCAGCTTGGATCCGATTTCAGATCTAAGACCCTTCTGTGAGGAATAACGACATGAATAACATCAGATATCAAGGTTTTAATGGTTGAAATGTTTTTCCCCCATCCTTAGCTGTGGGATCTACTGTGCGCCTATATCATTAACCATTCTACCTTCTTAAATTGTTTGTAATGTTAAAAATTCCCTTTTCACTTCCACCATTCAGGTCTCCAGGAAATCTATATGGTAAATCAGATAGAACTACTTTACAAAATTGTTACGTTTCATAGGGTCTACTTATAAATTTCGAACTTTCAAAACATCGACTTTCTTAATGTCAAGACCATAAGATCGAAGTTTTGAAACTTTGAAATTTAAATAAAAAAACAAAAACTATTTTTTTACATTGCCCCCCCCCCTGCACTCCCACACCCACTGCTAATTAAATATACCAATTCCAAGATCATACTACAGCAATGAAAACAGTAAATATACCATTCCATGCTGTACGCAATCTCCATTTAAATGGTTTGAAGTTTCAAAACTTCGATCTTATGGTCTCAACCATAAGAAAGTCAACGTTTTGAAAGTTCAAAATTTAGAAGTAGACCCATTTCATATCCTAGTGTTTTCCATTCAAGTTTTTCAATCCAGATCTATCAAATGCCAGTGTTTTTCATGCCAATTATTTCAGATACCATACTTTTCATGTCATTTTTAAAGATGTCTTGTTTTCCAAACCATTTTTTTTTAAATGCCAGTGTTTTTTCAAGCCAGTTCTTTCTAATGTCAGTTCTGCTATGTTATGGTACCCTACTAATATAGTTCTGCTAAATGTGCTATACATCAGGTAAGTACATATTCAAGAATGAAGCAGCTTTATCACAGTTTATCATCAATAAGAGAATGTGCAAGTGGCAGGATGTATGGAAAATGGAATTTGACTGAATTGAGAAATGCAATAATCTGAAAGCATTCTGTAGGTACTGCAAAAAGGAATTCTTAGTCACCCATGGTGGAAGAAACAATGTCACATGTCATGAGGCAACTGACTGACATAAGACTGCTACTCTGCAAGCAAAAATAAGCCACCTGACAACAAAGTGGACAAGGAACACAGACGTTGAAGTACCAGAATTCAAGATTGTTGCAGCAGGAGCCTCTGAGGTGTTCCATGCAATTAAGCATAACATCCTATAACAGTTTGGATTATGCAATAAAATGGGCCAGCCAGTTGTACAAAGACTTGGACCTTGAGAGAAACTATCTTGCAAAAGGACCAAGACTGAAGCCATCATTAAAATGTTCTGGGACTGTATCCATTAAAATGCCTTCTACATGACCTGGCACTTCATTTGCCATATCATCTGATGCTTCCAACAAGTAACATATAAAACAGTGGGAGAGATGTTGAACTAGAACAAAATAGGGCAACACGGATAATTATAAGTACATAAAATTTGTATCTGATGTTGTCCATTTTCATCTGATTCAATGAATCACTAGCTACATAATTTCCTGGGTGGAATTAAGGAAGGATATTCCTGAGAACAGCAGATCCAAAGGAGAGTACTCTGGACTGTACTTCCAGTTTATAATGAGACACAAAAGTATGTACTGTAGACCAAGAAGCAGCTGCATAAATCTCACCAATAGGAAACTGACACTGAAAAGCTCTGGAAGTTGCCACTGCCATTGTAAAATAAGCTTTTTTTAACAGAAGGGGTAAACCCACACTGTTACAAACAAATGAAATACAGCTTGAAAGCCATCTTGAGAGACTGACTTTTGAGACAACCCATCCCAGTTTGATTTGGATATGACAATGAATAGTTAGTCTTTAATTCTATGCAAGTAAAATCTAAGCCGTCTATCAACATCCAATAAGTGCACTGCTTACTCTCCTTTATTGAAAAAGTTTGGAAAGAAAACAAGGAAATTAATGGACTGATTTATATTGAATTTGGATGCCACCTTGGGAATGAAAGAAGGACTTGGTTTCAGGAAGACCCTATCTTTATGAAAACCAAGTACAGTGGTTTATATGAGAGGACCTGTAGTCCTGAAATTCTCTCAGCAGAAGTAAATGCCACCAAAAAGATAATTTTCCATGTCAAGAAAGTATAGTTGTGTAAAATCTTATCCTAACAGTAGATGTTCTTGTCTTCACTGCTGCACTGTTCCTAACCTTAGGGATTTCCTGCCAAGGATAATGCAATGTCTGGCCAGTATACCAAAGCCTTTAGATCTTGTATGTGCCATAAGTCACACATATGCTCCCTGTACAGGACGTAGGGAATAAAGGTGAAGTAAGGATGCAGATACCCAGAAATGATTTGCCCCAATAGGTGGCTTATGCACATCCAAAGGGATCAAATGCAGATGGAAAAGGGGAGACCCTCAGCCAGGAGAGTAACCAAATCAAAGCCCAAAAAGGCAAAAGAGGGATGGGGAAGGGACTGAATACTGCAACAGTGAAGAGAAGGATATCTTCTGTTATGGTAAGATTTTATACAACTATACTATGTCCTTCTATATCATAGTTGAAGTATTCTTAACCTCAGACAGAGTACAAAAGCTCAAGGAAAGAAGTAGGAGGTGGAAGGTCGGGAAGAGCCCTCAAACTCATGCAGGATGACCCTATCAAAACCTGCTCTGGACCTAGAAACAAAATCAAATTTATAATGCTTAGTAAAGTATGCACTAAAGACTAAGTAGCAGCTTCAAGGATGGAATCTGTGTCCAAACCCTTGAAGAAAGCATCAGAAAAGGCAATAGCCCTAGTGGAATGAGCTCTAATGGAAGCAGATTGACACTTGCCATGAAAGGAATAACAAAAGGAAATGGAAAAATAATATATTTAGAAACAGCCAAACCCAATATCCTGGGATGAAAAGAAAAAAACAGCTGGTCAGACTTATAAATGGCCTTAGTCTTAGCCAAATAAAACCTGAGTTGTCTGTGCAAATCC
The DNA here is from genome assembly GCF_019279795.1 of Protopterus annectens. Classification (NCBI taxonomy): domain Eukaryota; kingdom Metazoa; phylum Chordata; order Ceratodontiformes; family Protopteridae; genus Protopterus; species Protopterus annectens. The sequence goes on from NC_056750.1 coordinate 44,348,946, forward strand.
AAGGTATGCATGACCCTTTCATTAGAAGACTGAGGAGAGGGAAAAAAGGGGGGAGTTGTACCATCTGATTCAAGGGCAACTCATCAACAACCTTTGGCATAAAAGAAGGATTAGTGCGAAGGGACACCCTGTCCCTGTGACAACATAAAATAAGGAGGAATGGCCATAAGGGCCAAAAAACTCAAAAATCCTCCGAGCAGAAGTAAGAGCAAGCAATAAAGCAGTATTCCAGGTAGAGATTTGCAAAGAAAGTGAAACTGCAGGTTCAAAAGGAGACAGGGTCAATTTTTCCAAAATAAAATTAAGGCCCCAAAGAGGAGGAATAAGCTTTCTTGGGGACCTAAGATGCAGGATGCCTTTAGGAAACTGTTTGATGCCAACACAAGAAGCCAAAGGAGAACTCAAGGGGAGAGAGGCAGAATTAGCTGACAGAAGGCCCTTTACAGAAGAACAGGCCAAGCCAGACTGCAGCAAATCTCACACACACACACACACACACACACACACACACACACACACACACACACACACACACACACACACACACACCTACCTAGACACACACACACACACACACACACACACACACACATGAAAAACACAGAGAAAGCCTGTAGAATAGTGTGTGTGCTGTATCTTTAAGAAGCACTTCAAGGTCGGCGCGTGCATATAAACAGCAAGCACATGCTAGCTTCAGTGCCATTTTGAGAGTACAGCCAGAGAGTGAGCATGTATGAGTGTAATAGCCAATTTGTTTATCGAAGTTAAAGTTATTAAGCCTTAATCCTGATGTGTTTGTACATAATAAAGCTGCTTGAACAGAACCCACAAAGACTCGTCTATTTTATCCTGACTGGATGAGCGACATGGTGTCAGAAGTGGGATTCCGGAGACTGCTTTTCAGAGCTATGAAGTGCAGAGATAACAGTGAAGGTAAAAACAAGCACGAAAAAGGGCAAGAAATAAACCAGAGGTAATGAAACTTGCACTAACGATTTATTTTAAAAAAAGATCAAATAGAGCATTACAAGGGCACAAACTACATTATTAAACAAGCGAGAGGGACAAAAGGTTTATTAAACAAAATGTTTAAAATTAAGATATTTTATAAAATGATTATCAGAAAAGCACATAAGGGGTTTGGAATTACCTCAGAATTACAAAATGAGTATGTTTAAAGCAAAACGGGCTTGTTTAGAGTAAAACGAGCACAAGAAAAGTATAATGGGCATGAAAAAAGATTAAATGAGCAAAGCAAATATAATAAGGGCAAAAAAAGGGCACATTAAGCATAAATAAAGCAAGACGACTGCATGTTTTTTGGCAAAATACTGTGTTTTTGCATAACTACTATTTCGCATTGTATTCAGGGCATAACTAGAGTTATTCGAAGTATCTCAAAGTGTGTAAAAGTGCTTACAGTGTGTGCTTATTACTGTGCATATATGCAAAAGAGTTTATTTGTGTGCAAAGTGCAACTATTTTATACAGTACAGTCAAAATACAGCCATTTCGAAATGTTTCTTGTTCTGGGTGTGTCTATTTGCAAAGTGCCACCAATGCAGAGTGTTTCTTGCACTGTAATGAGTTATTTATCAAAGTACAGCTATTTTGGGAAAAGTTTCAGTGTGCTGTGTACTCTGTTCGCAAAGTGCAGTTACTTTGAAAAGTTTCTTACTCTGAGCTTCTGATGCACAGTTCATTCACACAGTGCAGTTATTTTGAAATGCTTCTTACTCTGATAAGAGGGGATTTCTTACAGTACAATGATTTCAAGTGTATTACAGTGCCCAAGAGACTTATTTCGCAAAGTTCAGTTATTCAGAGGCTTGTGCTATAGGGCATGGTTACAAGTGCTGGCATAAATTTCTGGCATATGTATATGTGTGTGTGTTCATGCATATTTTCAAAAGCCTTCACTGGTATATGTTAATATGGCAGATGGATTTCGAAAACCATCACCATTGGTGTTTGATCAGAATATTGCAGAGAACTGGGAAATATTTGAGCAGGAGTGCGATATTTTTATGCAAGCAGCTTATTCTGACAAAGATGCATGCACCAGGGCATTCATTTTGCTAAACCTAGCTGGGTCAGAGGCTACTGAAAGAGAGCGTTCATTTGTATATGCACCAGCAGCGTATCAGGGAGAAAGTGAAAACTGTCATACTGTTGTACAGGCTGAATCAAGGGAAGATTTCGAGTGTTTGAAGCGCAAGTTCAGGGAAATGTGTAACCCCCAGACAAATATTACATTAGAGACGCATTTGTTTTACACAAAAGATCAAAAACCAGGGGAAGCATTTGCAGCTTACATTACTGACCTGATAAACAAAGCTAAAATGTGTTGGTTTGGTGACTTAAAAGATGAGCTGCTAAAGGACAGGGTTATGTGTGGTACTAATAGTGCTGCAGTGAGAAAGATTTTGCATCATGACCATGATTTAACGTGGAGCAAAGCTACTGAGAATTGTCAAATCCATGAAGTTACAGAAAGGCATGCAAGTATTGCTTGCAAGTGATAACAGCATTGTTTCAGCAGGCTCCACAGCAAATGTAGACAGCATGCAACATGTGGCTAGAAGAAGGACTAAGCACATGGCAGCTGCAACCCCTACGGGTTTACCTGGGAAGTCCCATAGTTTTCCAGCAAGTTCTAAGAAAAGGACATGCTCAGTGCAGTGCAAGGGTGAGTCAGCAAAACCCAAATCCAGCTTTATTGTTAACTGTCGCAACTGTGGTACCAATAATGAGTCTAAAAGAGAAAACTGCTTAACATTTGGTCAGCAATGCGACAAGTGTAAAAAACAACCATTTTCAAAAGTTTTGCAAATCAAGTAAACCTCACACAGCTATAAAGAAGGGTCACTCAAAAAAGCAAGTTGATCATATAGAGAACTGCATTTCTACTTTTTACGTAGATGGTGCATCAGTAATTGCTGAAAAGGTTGATGCAGTAAATTTGTTGGTAAAGAATGAAGTGTTTTGTACTGTCCAGATCAATGGTAAATCCACTGAGCTTAAAGTAGACACTGTCTCAAAATGTAATGTTATGTCAGCAGACACATTTACTAAGGTGAGAACTGGTGAACAACTCAATATGGCTAGTAGTGCAAAACTTGTTGCTTATGGAGGCGAAGAAATTCAAGCCGAAGGCTCAGTAGTGCTTTCATGCTATTTGTCTAACAACTGTTACAACTTGTTATTCTACGTAGTTCAAAGACCTGTGCATTCATTATTGGGTCTCAGAGACAGTTTGAGAATTAATTTGCTTTCTTTTACCAAAGATTTTATTTATTTTATTTTACATTTGTTGTCCGGGCTAGTCTAACTGGATATATGTCTATTTTCAGTAGAGGCCCGGGGAGATGAGCTCCGAGACATAAACAAAGACATACAACTACAATAAGAAATAGGAAAAAATATATTTATACAACAGTAACATATGTAGTACAACATACAGGTTAGCATGGGATATTCAATGAGGGCAAGAATCATAACAATGTATTTCACAGGTACAATGCATTATACAGGTAAGGTCAATAGTGAAAAGAAGTTAATTCTGTAGTGATATTGATAAAGTATTAACTTAAAAACCAGTACCCACAGAGCATAGAAGTAATGTAATATAGAGAGAGATGATAAAAATAGTAATAGGAAGGTATAACAGTAGGTGAGAAGTAATGGATAGGGAAAGTCCAGTTTGAAAAGATAGATGACTAGTCAGGCTTGGTACAAGGGCATAGCCAGTGTGTTTTAAGGTAAAGTTTAAGTCTATTTTTGAAGAGTGGTAAAGAGGTGAGTGAGGAGAGGTCACTGGGAAGAAGATTCCAGGATTTTCCAACAGCGTTACAGAAGAGAGAATCCCCAGCTCTGTTGTTAGGTTTAGCAGTATGTACAAGCAGTTTGTCTGCTGATCTTAAGGACCTCAGGTTTTTATAGGGGGTGATGAGGGTAGATAAAATTGGAGTATTGGAAGGGTTATAAATAATGTTATAAGCAATGGTTAGTTGGTGGAATTTAATCAGGTTTTGTAGTTCCTGCCATCCTAGATGCTTTAAGTTTATGCAATGGTGAGTTCTATATGGGTTACCTGTGGCAAATCTGGCAATGTTATTGTATGACACTTCTAGTTTACTGAAGTTATTCTTGGATAGATTGGTGAAAATGGGTGAGGCATAGAGGAGTGTAGAGATTAGATGAGTAAGAGCTATTGTAGTTTAAGCTGCAGGGGAAAGGAAGGGTTTAATCCTATAGAGAATGCCAATTTTTTTGTTGACAGCCTTTATAGCATTGTTGATATGGATGTCAAAGTTCAGATTATTGTCGATGGTGAATCCAAGTAATTTGGTGGTAGGATCAGGGGATATTATAGTACCATTGGTGGATGTCACAGAGAAATTAAGAGGAGATGACTTTTGAATAGGATTGAAGAGGAGGAGTTTTTTTTTTTTTTGGGTTCAAAAGAAGACAGCGCTTTGTGAACCATTGCTCAACTGTGTTAAATACCTTCTGAGTAAAAGAGTGAAGGTCTTGGATGGAAGTGGCTATACATATCAAGTGTGGAGTCATCAGCATACTGTATGCATGTGGCTTGGGGGATGGCAAGATGAAGGTCGTTAATAAATATGGAGAAGAGGAGAGGTCCTAGTATTGACCCCTGAGGGACACCTAAGGTAATAGGTAGGTGGGTGGATAGATTGTTATGCCATAATACTGCCTGCTGTCATTTATCAAGGTAGGACTGGAACCATTTAATGGAAAGAGGGTCTAATGATAGAGATTGTAGTATGTTTATGAGAATCTGGTGATTTACCATGTCAAATGCTTTAGACAGTTCGATAAATAGAGCAGAAGAAAGATAATTATGGTTGTGGTTACTGTTGATGCAATCAGTAAAGGAAAGGAGGGCAGTGGTAGTGCTGTGTGATGGTCTAATGTCTAATGTTGACAGTTGGAAAGTAAGTTATTATCAATTAAGTGGTTGAGTAATTGCCTGTGGATACATTTCTCCATGATCTTAGCTAAAGGAGAAAGTAGGGCAATGGGGCGGTAGTTTGAGAGCTCAGTGGAGTGTCCACCTTTATGGAGGGGGATAATGTGGGAGACTTTCCATAAGGTAGGGACGTGACATTCAGTGGTGGTTCTATTGATCAGTATGGAAATGGGGTAGGCAATAGCTCTGGCAGATAACTGTAGGTTTTCAGAAGGCAGTTGGTCTCCTGAGGGAGAGCATGGTTTCAGTTTATTTAAAAGGTTTAGAATAAATGTGGTTGGGACAGGTTTGAATTGAAAGGGAGAGGGTGGGGTTGAAGTAAAGGAAGTAGAGTGAAGGTATTAGGTGACAGTTGACTAGCTAGTGTCTGGATAGCATCTGTAAAGAAGGTATTGAAGGTATTAGCTGTTTGGATGGGATTTTCCTAGTCAGTATTCTGAGGGTTGGGAGTAGTAGATTGGCCTGGGTGGAGTAGCTGGTTAATGCTTGCCCAGAATTTTTGTGGGTTGTTATGATTAGGTTGTTGGAATTGTAGGTAGTAGTTCTGCTTATCATCATGTATAGCTTTCTTAGTGTCATTTCTTAGCATTCTAAAGGTTTGTTGGTCTGCAGGGTTTTTAGTCATTCTCCATTTGTTCCAATATTTATTTCTGAGATTAATTTTGTGTTTTGGTTTCATTAGAAAGCCATGGGGCAGAATTGGTTTTAATTCTAATGGATCTGGTTGGAGTGTGGTGGTTAAGAATGGCGAGGAAGGTAGAAATGAAGTAATTAACGGCTTCCTCTAAAGGGAGGTGTCTTAATGGAACCCAATTGCATGCTCTTAGTTCCATTTGGAATAGATCAGGGTTATTTTTTAATCTGCTATTTCTAATAGAGGGTGGGATGTGAGTATTGGTTTTATGTCTGATGATGGAGGTAAGTGAGTGGTCACTTATATCATCAGGGAGGGTTCCAGAATTATAGATGTGAGCATGATTGTTTGTAAGAATCCAGTCTAACATGCTTTCTTTCTTGTTAGTGTTATTTATTCTGGTAGGGGAGGTAATAGTTTGAGAAAAGACATATAGGTTAATGTGAGTGGTAGGGGAAGCTGCTACAATCGGAGTTCCAATCTATGTTTACATCACCTAGGATTATGGTTTCTTGGGGTAGGTGTTGGGCTAGCCAGCAAAGGATCATTTCTAAGGTGTCTTTGTTGTTTCCAGGAGGTAGGTACATACAGATAATATAGATTGATTTGGCATTGTTAAGTTCAAGTTTAGATATGAGAATCTCAGCATTGGAAGTTAGAGGTAGATTACAGTTATATGTGATTTGCTTTAAGCCAGACTTAAATAGAATAGCAACCCCACCGCCCTTCTTGGCTACTCGATCAATTCTTAGGATATTATATCCAGGTGGGATAATTTTATTGTCTTTGACAACAGGTTTTAGCCATGTTTCTGTTAGACAGATAATGTTGAAGGAGTAAACTTCTAATAGAGCTTGGAGTTGGGTTACTTTGTTGTTAATGCTACATATATTAAGATGAGCTATTAGGAGAGAGTTAGATGGTTTAGTAAGGGGATAATTAGTAGACTGATTGTGGTTATGTAGAGTGATAGCAGTTGTTGTTGGGCCAGGATTAGGGTGAATATCACCATCCTTTAATGAAAGGAGTAGTCCTAGATAGTTTGGGTTAGGGAACCTGCTGTATAGAGCTAGCAGTCTTTTGAGATGTAGTGTGTTATATTTAAAGTGTACTATTCTATGACATTTGGCAAGTAGGTAGCTGGGTGAGCATGTTATGTTTGCATGGTTAAGCAGGACTGGTACAGCTGGAGAGCTGGTTTGTTGATTGGGGTAATGAATGTGAGGATGGAGTGGGTGCTCATAGGAGGAGAGTAAATAGACAAAGGTAAAAAGTGGAAGTGGTAAAAGAGTGAAATAGGGTAAGACATGAAATGGTGTGGGTGGCTTAGACATTGGGAAGGATTGGTTATTGGATTTATGTATGCGGATATGGAGTAAATAGGGTGAGAGTGTGTGAAGGTAGGAGGGTGTGGTGAGATTGGAGGGGAGTGGTATGAGATGAGAGATAACTGAAAAGACGTCCAATGGGAATTGTGTAGAGAGTTATGGGAGAAGGAGGAGGTGTGTCTAATAAGTATAAGAGTAGGACCCCTGGGGGTGGGTGGGAATTGGGGGTAGGGAGGGGAGCAGAGTAAGCCTGTAGGGTGAACGGAGCGAGTAGAAACAGAGACTGGACCAGTAGAAGACAATCGACAGGACTGATCTGTTAAGGTAAGTTGGAAAAGTCATATGTGGTAAAGGCTAGTGAGAAGTGAGCCTAGAAAAGGTAATGGTAGTAGACAGAAGTAGTAAAGGGGTAAGGTGGGGGAACTGGATAGCAATACAGATACAACAGGGGAAATAAGGTAAATAGCTATGTAATAGAGGATAAGAAGTGGATGTGGCTGTGTAAATGGTGCCACCTAGTGGACAGATCTAATATAGCAAGCTGATTAGAGAGGGAGTCAGTTGCAGTACAACAAGGGATAGGTGGGTGCTAGTCAAAAGGAGGTATCTATAGAGGATGGGGGGAGAGAGAGATTAATGTATAGAAGAGAGGGGGTGGAGGTTGCTGGCTGCCCTAGCTCAAGACAAGTAGGTAGCTGGGTGAGCATGTTATGTTTGCATGGTTAAGCAGGACTGGTACAGCTGGAGAGCTGGTTTGTTGATTGGGGTAATGAATGTGAGGATGGAGTGGGTGCTCATAGGAGGAGAGTAAATAGACAAAGGTAAAAAGTGGAAGTGGTAAAAGAGTGAAATAGGGTAAGACATGAAATGGTGTGGGTGGCTTAGACATTGGGAAGGATTGGTTATTGGATTTATGTATGCGGATATGGAGTAAATAGGGTGAGAGTGTGTGAAGGTAGGAGGGTGTGGTGAGATTGGAGGAGTGGTATGAGATGAGAGATAACTGAAAAGACGTCCAATGGGAATTGTGTAGAGAGTTATGGGAGAAGGAGGAGGTGTGTCTAATAAGTATAAGAGTAGGACCCCTGGGGGTGGGTGGGAATTGGGGGTAGGGAGGGGAGCAGAGTAAGCCTGTAGGATTGAGCAGGGAGTAGAAACAGAGACTGGACCAGTAGAAGACAATCGACAGGACTGATCTGTTAAGGTAAGTTGGAAAAGTCATATGTGGTAAAGGCTAGTGAGAAGTGAGCCTAGAAAAGGTAATGGTAGTAGACAGAAGTAGTAAAGGGGTAAGGTGGGGGAACTGGATAGCAATACAGATACAACAGGGGAAATAAGGTAAATAGCTATGTAATAGAGGATAAGAAGTGGATGTGGCTGTGTAAATGGTGCCACCTAGTGGACAGATCTAATATAGCAAGCTGATTAGAGAGGGAGTCAGTTGCAGTACAACAAGGGATAGGTGGGTGCTAGTCAAAAGGAGGTATCTATAGAGGATGGGGGGAGAGAGAGATTAATGTATAGAAGAGAGGGGGTGGAGGTTGCTGGCTGCCCTAGCTCAAGACATATTGTACCACCTGTAGCAGTGGTACACTAGTAGAAAGACAATCAGGCAGAAATTATTCAATACACATACTTTTAGTATCCTTGATAGAGGGATTGTAGGACAGATAGGCTGTGAGGTGTGTCACTGATAAATAGTGGGGGTCCTTTAGCATCTTACAGATTAGTGCTGGAAGCACAAATAGAGCAGGGTAACTTAAGGAAGCAAGAGAAACAAGATAGTTATGAGAAACAGGAGTTAGCACAAAGTACATTAAGATTAGACATGTTATACTAAGCATTCACAGAGACATATGTAGATATAACAAATAAACAATACAATACTTCTTGTATTTTAAATAATATAGTCTTTCACAGCATCAGAGTAGTAAAAAATAGCACTTGCACAATTCTTAACTCTTGATAGTAGCAAATGTAAAGTCACAACTAAGCAATATTTAAATGCCCCTTTATAGTAAAACACATTTCAGCAATAGCTATACGCTCCTAGGTAGTAGCAGAAATGAAAGGATTGTGGTATATGTTATCCCTACCTTTTTAAATGCTCCATTAGATTACACTATCATAAAACAAACACTAAAAAGGACTGTGCTGAGATAGGACGATGTGCGAGGGCCAGTAGGACTACCCCGTACAAGATGGGATACTTTGTAGTAGTGCAGCATACATAGAAAGGATAAAACAGTTCCTAGCACAGCTAGTGCAATTAAAGGACTGCTACCCAAGGGAGCTTTTATAAGTATTTCCACATCTGTGCAGTATAACAGTTACCGTTGCCCTTACACACAGCCTTATCAGTAAAATCAGCTACTAAGGGTTAATAACTAATTGGCAGCCTAAGGACACTACTATAGGGAGGTGGTTTACGAGCAAGTTATACCATTAAGCCCAAGCCCCTTTTTTGATGAGATGTTCATCATATAGGCATATGTCTTGTTCCAATTTTACTGAAGCTATTTTCTCAGTATGCTGATGTTTTTGATGACAAGTTGGGCAAACCTCCAGTTGTGTATTCCATGAAGTTAGACCCAGAGGTCAGTCCAGTGGTCAGACCAGGAAAAAAAGTTTCAATAGCTATGCAGGATAAAATTAAAACTCAGCTGGATAAAATGATGCAGCAAGGTATAATTTGGCCAGTTACAGATGCAACTAAATGGGTGTCGTCCATGGTAGCAGCCCACAAAAAAGGCTCAGATGAAATGAGAATATGTATTATCCCAAGAGATTTAAACAAAGCATTAAAGAGACTACATCATCCAATGTGTACAGGTGAGGAAGTTACAGCCCTAACACCAAATGCCACTGTTTTTCTGTCTTGGATGCAAAAAGTTCATTTTGGCAAGTGATGCTTGATCGCATGCATATCCTCATTACTGACTACTTTCAGTACCCCACTTGGCAGATATATATTCCTCAGGATGCCATTTGGAATAAACTTTGCAAGTGAAGTCTTTCAGTGTGCAATGGAGCAAATTTGTCAGGTTATCCTTGTGCCATAAGAGTAGATGATTTATTGGTTGGAGGCAATAGTGAAGCAGAGCATGACAGAAACCTTAAGTTCTAGACAGAGCACGTGAAGTGAACTTAAAGCTCAATCCTCTGAAGTGCAAATTCAGACTACCTGAAGTTGCACATGTAGGTCATTTATTCACTAGCACTGGCTTGCGTCCAGACCCATCCAAGCAAGCAGACATTCTTGATATGCCAGCACCAGATAATCTTCAGGCTCTACAACGTTTTCTTGGTATGGTCAACTATTTAGGCAAGTTTAAATCACACTTCAGTGAGCTGACAGCACCTATGAGAGCGCTTACATGCAAAAATGTTATACTGTCTTGCATGGGAAGAGTACCAGAAAGCATTTGCAGACTTTAAGCAGAAAATTGCCACCTCACCTACATTAAGATGGTATGATATCAATATAACAGTAACTCTTTGCTGTGATGCTTCAAAAATTTGGTCTTGGTGTAGTTATTCTTCAAGAAGGCAGACCAGTAGCCTATGCATCTAGAACTCTTACCCAAATTGAAATGCAATATGCTCAAATTGAGAAAGAACTTTTAGCAATATTATTTACATGTTCAAAGTTTCATGATTATACCTATGGTCAAGCTATTCAGATTGAAACTGATCACCAACCTCTAGTCACTATTCTAAAGTTTATGCATTCAACTCCAGCGAGATTACAAAAAATGATGCTCAAATTGTACAACTTCAAAATGGTCTATACAAAAGGCAGACTTCTTTATCTGGGTGATACCTTATCCAGATCACCCAGAAATACAACAGAACAGCTTCATGCAGAGAATTTTGACCCTGACATCATGGAAATGCATAATTTTTCTACCATGAGACTTGATGAGCTGAGAGATCATACAAAGACTGATCCTAGTTTGCAAAAACTCGACCACTTCATTAATGTTGGATGGCTGTCAAAGCAATCTAGTGTACCACCTGAAGTGCAAACTTATTTTCCTTGCAGAGATGAGATGTTGATGGAAAATGACATTATTTTCAAATGTCCCAGAATTATTGTTCCTGCTTCCTTACAACAAGAATATATCCAGATTTTGCATCATGGTCACCCAGGTTCCAAATTTGCCAAAAGAAGGACGAGAGAACTAGTATTTTGGCCTTCTCTAGTAAAAGACATTGATAAATTACTTTCTTCTTGTTCAGTATGCAATAGTACTAAACCGCATTTGCAAAAAGAACCATTTCAGTTAAGTCAAGTTCCTGCACTATCTTGGTCAACAGTAGCCACTAATATATTCGAGTGGAATAATCAGCATTACTTAGTGTTGGTAGACTCTTATTTGAACTGGTTTGAGACTGATTTACTATCTAACCTAATGTCCACTGCTATCACCAAGATGAAATGTCATTTCTTAGTCTATGGTAGTCCACACAAAGTTATTTCTGATGATGGTACCCAATTTATCAGTTAGATGTTTCAGAAATTTGCAAAAGAGTAGGACTTTGTACATGTTACTAGTAGTACAGAATGTCCACAGTCAAATGGACTAGCTGGACTGCAGTACAGAGTGCAAAGCAATTACTTGAGAGGTCAAACTGTGATAATACTGATATGTTTTTGAATTTACTTAATCTCAGAAACATACCCTGTGACGATATACTGGGCTTGCCTGCTCAGAGACTTCTATCTAGGTAAACCAGAACAACATTGCCTTTTAGTTCTAATTTGTTGAGGCCTAAAGCAACAGGACAATTACAGCCCAATTATTCAGAAAGTGTTCTTTACAGAAGTCCAGTTATGATAAATTGAGCAGATTTCTTTGTCCATTTAAAGAAGGAGAGACAGTGATGGCACAAACTGTGAAAGGTTTCAACCAGATTGATCAAGTAACGGGTATATGTATTAAGCCGAGATCCTACGTCATAGAACCTGAGGGTGTGGAGTACAGGAGAAATCGCAGACATCTTCTTCCTGTACCAGAATCAATATCGCAGCATTGTTCCTGTGATACAGACTCTAGATCTCAGAGCAATCCAGAAAATGTTCCTGTTGCAGAACGTGTCTTAACTTCTCCTTCCATTCCTAATGATGTTCTTGATGTCCCTAAACTTGAACATTCAGCAGAGATGGTCTCAGGTGCTAGACCTAATTCTAATTTCTGTCACACAATTTGGCTGTACTTCCAGATCTAGTGTTGGTAGACTCTTAGTACTGTACACAGTACACAGTAACCTGGACATAACTGTCTATATATAATTAGTTCTGTATAATAGCATGACAAATAATTATTTGTATTGATTGCATGTCAATTAATGTCGTCAATAATGCATGACTGATTTCTTAAAGAGGGAGGATGTAGAATAGTGTGTGTGTGTGTGTGTGTGTGTGCTGTATCTTTAATAAGCATTTCAAGGTCGGCACGTGTATATAAATAGCAAGCACATGCTAGCTTCAGTGGCATTTTGAGAGTGCAGCCAGACAGTGAGCATGTATGAGTGTAATAGGTAATTTGTTTATAAGTTTATCTAAGTTAAAGTTATTAAACCTCAATCCTGATGTTTTTGTACACAACAAAGCTGCTTGAACATAACTCAAAGACTCATCTATTTTACCCACACAGAAAATATTTTCCATTTTGGACATAAAACTTTCTGGCTGCAGAGTTTCTTGCCTCCTGTAAAATGCTGAGCAAGTCCTCAAAAAAGGTGCCTAAAAGGGATCAAAACCCTATCACCACAGTGTCAGCTGAAGAGGAAGGAGGAATGAGCCCTTGTCTTGCGTGAGAAGGTCCAACTGGTTAGGTTACTTGTGATGATTGCCCCTGGACATGTGTATTAAGAGGGGAACCAATGCTGTCCTCATCAAAAGAGAGTCAATAGCAAGATTTTTGGGGAGTCCAGCTGAATCTTCTGCAGGGCTGTTGGAAGAAGAGGAAGGGGAGGGAAGGCACAGAGAAATATCCCCTTCCAAGGAAAAAAAAGGCGTCTGTCTTCCATGCCAAATGGCATACCACTCTGGAGAAGAGAGGGAGCTGCCTATTTATAAGGGAGGCAAAAAGATCTACATGAGGAATACCCCACCTGTGTTTTGGAGCTGCTCAGAGAGTCTGTCATGACTGTGCTCCTCTGCCTGAAGTGTCAGTTGATAACTTGACAGCCAGATCCCAGGCTTGAAGAGCCAGCCTGCAAAGAAGGTAAGACTTTGTACCCCCCCTGCTTGCTGACTTGCCACATCACTGTGGTGTTGTCCATGTAAATCTTCATGGGGTGTGGAGTGAACATTGGGTGAAAAGCCTGAAGGGCCAGAATCGGTGATCTCATCTCTTTGATGTTGATATGGTCTCACATTTAATGGGGGGCCAGAGACCTTGAACTTTTACGTAACCACAAGAAGCCCTCCGCCCCATGTCTGAGGCATGCATCAGTGAACAGTTCTTAGGAAGGAACCAGAGGCTGAAAGGGCAGGCATTGGGTTGAGGGTAAGTTGCTGAATCCACTACTCGAATTTCCACTACAGACAAAGAAGGAGACACACTAATTCAGAGGGTGGCAATGCTGAAGCCAAACTAACTTGAAGTAACACTAAAGCTTCCCCATATGCAGTCTGGCAAGATGAAGCACTGGAATAGAAGAGGCTGTGAATCCTAGGGCTCGAAGAAACTCTCTGGCTGGAATTGCAGCCAGAGGAAGAGGAGACTGAAAGAAAGCTGTCAAGGACAATGCCTTTGGAGGCAGAAGAAAGGCCAGCATCGACACTGTCTAAATCCTGCAGCCCAGATACACATGCTCTTGAGAGGGAGTAAGGACAGACTTTTCCAAGCTGATAGTGAACCCCATATTTTGAAGGAGAGAGATGGTGAACTCCAGAGCCAGTAACAGGTAACTGGCAGAAGAAGCCTGAATCAACAGGCCATCTAAATAAGGAAAAAATTGAAAGCCTTGGAACCTGCAAAAGGCAGTGAAAGATGATATTTATAAATTATGGGCTCAGAATAGGAAATTTTATACCAATTTGAGTACTGATGAAAGAGTGCTTATAGACCAATTGAGGGAGGACAAGGGACTGCGTATTATGGCCCCTGATAAAGGAGTGGGTATAGTAATAGTTAATTCAGAGGATTACTCCAACATCATACAGAATATTTTATTTAATGAGAAAAATGATGTCCAGGTTTCTAAAAATCAAATTAATATTGCATATAAGCGTATTGATAGTTATTTAGAAGAATATGTCCTGGATCAGCGTATCAATTATGACACCTTCAATTTTCTTACTAATACCCATCCCAAGGTGCCTGTTATGTTTGGTAGCCCCAAAATACACAAAAACATTAATGAACCACCATTTAGGTCTATTGTGGCTCCAAAACTCTCAATCTGGCAATATTTGTTGATAAAATTACCAAACATGTAGTGGAGAGAGCAGTGCATTTAGTCAAGGATTCTTGGGAGATTTTAGGACAACTTAAACAAGATATATGGTCAGCAGATTTAGTATTTTTAACTACTGATGTTAAAGACCTGTTTTTATGTATTCCCAAACAAGAAGGTTTGGAGCTATTCGAAGAAACTCATTTTTCATGCTCTACTCTGCAACACGAACAAGTAAACTTAATATGCAAAATGATGGCATTAATCTTAGAGAACAACTTTATATTTTTTGAGGGTCAGTATTTTCAACAAACAAGGAGTTGCCATGAGGGCAGCTTGCGCCCCGGTATATGCACATATAGTGCTATTAGGCTGTGAATTAAAATATGCGTTCCACAAGGAATTCTGGAAGAATATAAAGTTATATAGCAGATTCCTGGACGACATATTTATTTTATGGAAGGAGAAGGTGAAAACTATCCCTTACTTTATAGATTACCACAATAATATCACCACCTTTCTGAAATTTACTTACGATTACAATATCAGTGGTATCCACTATCTAGATAAGACAATATCTCATACATTGACAGGTTTTAAATCTAACATATACTGTAAGAGCACCTTTTACAATTCTTACCTTCACTTTTCAAGTACTCATCCATTTTCAAAGAAAAAAAGCTTAGTCAAAGGACAAGCTATAAGGATTGCACGTATGATTTCAGAGGTTAATGATGTTAAGAAAGGAATTCTTCATACTAACAGATACAGTGGCGGCTGGTGACTTCAGATCACAGGGGGGCTGCAGGAGACGCTGAATGGGCGGGGTCAAAGGGAAGGGGTGTGGTCAACAATAAAGGGGAGGGGCTATGCACAAAACCACAAAAAAACTAACTTTAATTAAATACGCTGCCCTGGGTGGCAAACCATCATTATGAAAGTCCAATCAAGACAAAAATAAGTGTAGAAGAATAAAAATATTTCAATGCATTGGCTGCATGACAGCTTACTTAATATCTAGATGGAAACAAAAGGTTGTGAGGCATGAAAAAATAAATTACTTTTTAAATACATTACTGGAATGCCAGTCAAAATCAAGTATAAGAAAAACCAGAAGCACTCAACTCAAACCACTTCTCCTTGCACTGCAGTTCTAATTATAATATATTCAGCTTTATTAAAGTACCAAGCAACATGCTGAAAGTAGAAATCTATGTGTTGCCCCACTTGTAAAAATGTTTCTTATCCAAAAAGACCTGCTGCCTGACAACTTGTTTCATGGGGGAAACATGATAAAAGTAAAACATGAAAAGCAAACAAGAAACAAGCTCAAGATACATTGCTTAAAGGATTACTGTACAGGTTATGGACCACACATGATTGGCATTCTGTTTAGTTTACGGGTAAAGCCTGTAGAGATGACTGGAAGTCTCCAACAAGTGTAATGAGCTTTTTAAAATAATGGAATCCTGCCCTTTAATACCCAAGGCTTATACATTATCTAGTCAAGTATTCTCTGCATGGCAACAACAGAAAGGCTTTCAATGTTGGCAATTCTTTAACAGTATGCTTATTAAAGCTTACTTGCATCTTACGATGTCAGACAAGCTTACCTTATGGTCATTAAAGCATTGCTACTTAAACACAGAGCAACAGGCACTTTGAGTAATAAGCATAAATCAACAGTACAAAAATATGACAGAAACCAGACCATTCTGCAAAATCAAGGACAGATGAAAAGCCACTGTAGTACTTATGCAGTGTGTCCTCCCCATCCAAGGTAGATACAACTACTCCTTGCCTTGCTTGGACACATCCAGAGTCACTACATGGGGGAGTGGGGTGCAACAAGCATGTCACAATTTGAAATCTCTCTGGCTGACTGATGGCCCTGACACATTTGTCATACCTCTCAACTTCAAGAGCAAGAAATCTGGACAAAGCCATACACAGAAGTGGGACAAAGGCACAACAATAAGGACAATTTTAAATATTGCTCTAATAAACTTAGAAAGATAATAGAATAGGTCTTGCATTAGTATGAATTTTCTGAAGGGTATAAAATCTGAAACTCAAATGTCTGTCATTTTCTAACTTCAGTCTTTAGTGATTTGTCACTAATTTGCCAAAAAACACAATTTTATGAAAAATGGACCAAAAATGTGATGCAAAAATATAAAATAGACACACAATACAGCTTCTACCTGTCAAAGAAGGGATACTTTAATATTAGTACTGCTACCTTGAGCAGCTGACAAAATAAAAGAATCTACATGCATTTCAAGTAATCTATAACTTTGATTATTACAGTTATTTCTTAATTGTAAACCCTCCATGTTTTCTTCCAAAATTGCTATTTTATGGAGGGATTATTAGGGGAAGAGCAACATTTTGAGCCAAAATTGGGGACAGTTGAGAGGTTGGCTATGCCTAATTCTATAAAGCAATTTATTTGCATGTACCTCTCAACCTGTTAATGCAGTAAATCTGAACAAGGCCAAATATATTGGGGGCACATATAAACAGTACTAAAAATTGCTCTTGTATAAATTGAGACAGTTGATAGAACGGCTCGTACTTTAACATGCATTTTTATGAAGGTTATGAAGTCTGAAACTTATTATTTAGTGACTTCTGGCAAATCATTTAGGAATTAAAACTACAAATTTTATGAACAACAAACCAAAAATAAGAAGCAATAATCTATTCATTCTTTGAAAATCTGGACAGTTGGGAGGTATAGTTCAGCTGGGCCTGTCTGAGTTTGCTGCCCTTCCCCTGACAAAATAATGGTTGAACTGGAGCCTCTGCAGCCATTCCAATTAACCATTACTTGGCTATTTCACTCCATTTACCATAAACACTAATGTGCATACTGCTTTACTTCAATGATTGGACTTCATTTGAAAGTTTTATTTTGTATTTTACAGCACAAACATTAAGTCATCTGTTAAACAAAGCAATGCAGTCTCACAATGAAAACTTAGCATTAAAACTTCTCTGCCCTTGAAACTCACATTCATTGAAACAGCATTGAAACCCACATTCAAAGAAAATACATTTTGCCAGTGGCAGATAAAGATTAATTTTGGTCTGTTTTGAATCATAGGCCCCTTGCATATGAAACATACATGTGCTCTTTGATACACCTTCCTCATTGTACTAAAATTATATTCCTTGTACAATACAGTACACTTGTTAGAGGGTGTTTTAAATTTGTTTTGAACATTTTTCCAGTAAGCAATGAAACAAAACATATGCACCCATAATGGCAAAACTGCCCAGTTGAGAACATTTATCATAAAAAAGTCTACTCAGACTTCCACAGTCCACCATTATTAGTAAATATACACAATTCTACAGTCCACCATTATTAGTAAATATGCACAATTCCACAGTCCACCATTATCAGTAAATATGCACAATTCTACAGTCCACCATTATCAGTAAATATGCACAATTCTACAGTGCACCTTTATCAGTAAATATGCACAATTCTACAGTGCACCTTTATCAGTAAATATGCACAATTCTACAGTCCATATTCAGTGAATTCAGTTCTTGCCATAGCTGTCAACCTTAGCACAAAAACCTGGACGAAGCCAATAATGGGGAATACAGTCCCAAAAATAGGGACAAATTTAAAATATTCATCTTATAAACTTAGAAAATGCTAGAAAAAAGGTTGTGCTACTATGTATTCTGAAGAACATGAAGTTTGAAATTCAAATGCCGGTCAATTTTACTGCGGACAGAACAAAAACAATTTTCAGCAGAGACGAGGGATTAATACTGCAGACACGTCTTTGTAAAATGGCAGGGCATCAGAGCAAATCCACACAAACAAAGAGAGGAGATGCAGACTCCACACAGAAGCCACCCCAACCAAGAATCAAACCAGAAAACCTATAGCTGTGAGGCAACAATACTACCACTGCACCATCAAATCTGCAAGGAATTAAGCATTCAGAAACCTGAAGTCTGAAATTCAAATGCCGGTCAATTTTACTGCGGACAGAACAAAAACAATTTTCAGCAGAGACGCAGGAATTAATACTGCAGACACGTCTTTGTAAAATGGCAGGGCACCAGAGGAAATCCACACAAACACAGGGAGGAGATGCAGACTCCACACAGAAACCACCCCAACCAAGAATCAAACCAGAAAACCTACAGCTGTGAGGCAACAATACTACCACTGCACCATCAAATCTGCAAGGAATTAAACATTCAGAAACCTGAAGTCTGAAATTCAAATGCCTGTCAATTTTACTGCGGACAGAACAAAAACAATTTTCAGCAGGGATTAATACTGCAGACACGTCTTTGTAAAATGGCAGGGCACCAGAGCAAATCCACACAAATACAGGGAGGAGATGCAGACAGAAGCCACCCCAACCAAGACTCAAACCAGAAAACCTATAGTTGTGAGGTAACAATACTATCACTGCACCATCAATTATACAAGGAATTAAACATTCAGAAACCTGAAGTCTGAAATTCAAATGCCTGTCAATTTTACTGCGGACAGAACAAAACAATTTTCAGCAGAGACGCAGGGATTAAAACTGCAGACACATCTTTGTAAAATGGCAGGGCACCAGAGCAAATCCACACAAACACAGGCAGGAGATGCAGACTCCAAACAGAAGCCAACCCCAACCAAGAATCAAACCAGAAAACCTATAGCTGTGAGGCAACAATACTACCACCGCACCATCAATTATGCAAGGAATTAAACATTCAGAAACCTGAAGTCTGAAATTCAAATGCCTGTCAATTTTACTGCGGACAGAACAAAACCAATTTTCAGCAGGGATTAAAACTGCAGACACGTCTTTGTAAAATGGCAGGGCACCAGAGCAAATCCACACAAACACATGGAGGAGATGCAGACTCCACACAGAAGCCACCCCAACCAAGAATCAAACCAGAAAACCTATAGCTGTGAGGCAACAATACTACCACTGCACCATCAAATACGCAAGGAATTAAACATTCAGAAACCCTTAAGTCTGAAATTCAAATGCCTGTCAATTTTATTTAACATTTTTAATCAGGACAGTCTGACTTGGAACAAATAAACAATTTTCAGCAGAGGCCCAGGAAGAAATAATGCAGACATGTCTTTGTAACATGGGAGGACACAAAAGCAAACCCACACAAACACAGGGAGAAGATACAGACCCCACAAAGAAGGAACCCCAGCCAAGAATCAAACCCAAGAACCTGCAGCTGTGAGGCAACAATGCTACTACTACACCATCAAATATCAAGCATTGCAACATTTACAAACCACAGATATTATGAGGAACAGATCAGATCGAATATGAGGCAAAATCTGAAATTTTTTTACAAATGGTGGTGGGTAGGGAACTCAAGTCTTTAACACCTGCACACAGGGTACAGGGTTCAAGCCTGAGGCATTCCCTACCACACCACCATAAGCACCTGGGGCATTTTCACACACACACACACACACACACACACACACACACACACACACACACACACACACACACACACACACACACACACACACACCATACACAAACTCCAGTAAAGCACAAGCACCATACACACAAATAAACATTGTAAATTAAAAAGCACAAACTCCATACAAATAAACATTGTAAATTAAAAGCACCTTACCTGAATACATCCAGCTAACGTACATCCTTCCCGCGCAATACTGAAGACCCGCGAGATCCCAATGCTCCATCCCGACGCCGACGAGATCCCTAATGCTCTGTCCCGAGTCGCTGCTCCTCTTGCAGTCCGGACGCGACCCATAATCCTGGCGGGTCTGTGCACTGTAAAAGTGCACAGACGTCTCCTTGTGTCCCCCTATGGGGACGGCCGGACTGCCTTGAGCATGCGCATAGACCGACAGTAGTCGGGACTCGGTCTATGCGCATGCGCGAAGTCCGCGAATTTTGAAAAAATAATTTTTTTTATTTTTCATTTTTCTTTCTTTCTTTTTTTATTTTTGAGGGGGCTGCAGTCCGGCAGCCCTATGCCACGAGCCGCCCCTGAAGAGATGTGTTTCTAAAAAGGGGATACCCGAAGCATATGGTGGAATAAATAATAGAGGATGTATTTGCAGGATGGGGAGAAAAATATAAACCTCTGTTAGGTGGTGAAAAGGGGTACAAACTGGCCTTGGTAAAATAAAGAATTATGAAGATGCTTGTACAGTACAGCATAGTCCCATGTCTTGTGAAGTGAAAAACGTGTTAAAATAGAATTGGAGTATATTCAGGGCAAATAATGATGTGGTAACTGTAGTGGGGGAAAAGCCACTTTTCATCAGCAAAGTTGATAACCTCAAAAACTCATGGAAGGCAAGATAGATACAAACAAAGTAAACAAACAGGGCACAGCACCTTGTGGTAGATGCTCTCAATGTATGTATATTATTAAGTCATCTCATATATGTTTAGCAAACAAGATGGCACCAAAGATTAAATTTAAGAAAGGGAACTGTTTTACCAACAGAGTGGTACATCTTGCAAAATGTGGTGCCGGCAGTGGATTCTATGTTGGAAAAATGGAAAGGGTGTTAAAAATAGAATCTACGAGCATTCATATGAAATTAAGAACAAAAAGGATACAAATGCATTGTACATGTATTCTCTTTCTTGTTCAGGATTTTTAAGTTTTAAATTTGGTATTTTGGATACGGTGGACATAGATTTGAGAGGTGGTAACTAGAAGAATTTTTTATGCAAAAAAAAAGTTGCAATTAGCTGCCAATTTTTCACCAGGGATTAATGATCCTTGTCGATAGTTCCAGCCTTGAAAGAAAAGTCTATGAAACTGTGAGCATATTTGCAAATATATTCATATCTGCTAGGTTTTGCAATGTATTACTTAACAATTCATTTTTATTATCAACATTTTTTAAATATTGGATTTTAACATACAGTATGCAAATCAGGTTGCATTTTTTAACGTGATACTTTTCCTAATGATTATTGGTTTGATTGCCACCAATTGAGATGTATGAGGTGGTATATAAATGGTTTGATAATTTATGTTCTTATTCTGATGAAATCTTCTGCGTGAGAGATGAAAGCGCTCAATGTCTGTGATTTTTTATTTTAATAAAAACAGTGTCCGTTTTCAGGGGGCCATCGGTGCATTTTTATTTTGTTTTTCTGTGTTTTTTCTGCTCACACTGCACCAATATCTTGTTTCTAGTTCTTGAGAAGGCACCAGAAGTTGAAAGGGCAGTCTGGCAAGATGGAGCACTGGAATAGAAGAGGCTGTGAATCCTAGGGATCGAAGAAACTCTCTGGCTAGAATAGCAGGCAGAGGAAGAGGAGACTGAAAGAAAGCAGTCAAGGACGCCTTTGGAGGTGGAAGAAAGGTCAGCAATGGCACTGTCTGAATCCTGCAGCCCAAATACACATGACAGACTTTTCCAAGCTGATAGTGAACCCCAGACTTTGAAGGAGAGAGATGGTGAACTCCACAGCCTGTAACAGGCAACTGGGAGAAGAAGCCTGAATCAACAAGCCATCTAAATAAGGTAAAAATTGAAAGCCTGCAAAAGGCAATAACAGGAGCTAGGCATTTTCTGAATATCTTTGTGGCAGAAGAGATGCCAAAGAGCAAAACTGAGAATGGGAAATGAGAAGAAGAAACACAAACACTTCCTAAAAAGAGGGTGAAAAGGAATATGAAGGTAAGACAGACAGAGAGCCAAAGGGACAAAGGAAACTGGCTGAGGTTTTTGGAGGGCAAAATGTCAAAGAGAAGCAGGCTTGTCAGAAAAAGACGGCTTCTGAGCCACGGCAGCCTGGGAAGACATTGCAGGAGGAGATCGCCTACCACCCTTCCTGCCTTTAGTGGCCTGACGAGGCTGCCTACAAATAAAAGTGGACCTAGTGGGATAGTTCCTTTGGAACTTAGGGTAGGGGACCTAAAAATACATTTAAGGCCCTACAGTGTTTTACCTTTTTCTTGAAGAGATTTAAACACTTCAGCAGCAGTCTCAAAGAGAGTTATTAGCCAAAGAAGCATTTGACAACTTGGCTTTAATGTCTTCAGGTAAGGACTGCAGATGAAGCCAAGAGTAATGCCGCATGACAGACCCAAAGGCAGCAGTTCTGGAAGAGGCATCAGCAGTATTCATAGCTGCACTTGACAGAGTGGTGAGCCACCTGAGAGGTAGAACTCAAAAGAGATAAAGCAGAAGACTTTCTTTCAGAATCAGAAATAACTTGACAAGCCTAGGTAATCAAGGCCACAGCATGTCTGGTCATGTGGGTCTGGTAACTGACGGCCCTAAGGGCCAAAGTAGAAGTAGTATACATCTTCTTTCCAATCTTTTTCATTGCACAACTGTCTTTATCCAAAGGCAGTGGCTTGGAAGAGGGCAAAAGCTTAGAAGGCTTGTCAGAAGAGACTGACACCACAGCAGGGTCAGCAGAAGGACACAAGAAGGAATTGACAATCCTCAGGAACCTTACAGAACCTGTCAGGTTTCTTTGGAGCAGGAGGCTGACAATCAGGAGTCTTAGAGGCAGCTATAAAGGTGTCTAACAAAGTAGCCAACACAGGAAGTACTGCAGAAGTTTTAGAAGTGTCCAACGGAAGCAACTCATAATACCTCTTTTGGATAATAGACACCTGAGAACACTCCCATTTAAAATATTCCATCATTCTAGCTACTGTGTCCTCAAAAGACAACTCCTCCAAAGGAGACTTAGACTAATAGACTTCTCTTCATCAGAGCCATAAGCCAAAGGAGAAGGCATTTAGGAAGAGTAAGACAAGGACCCCCTACATCAGACTCTGAATCCCCATCTGAGGTATCAGGTTTCCTAGGCCTTTTGGAAGGAGTAGAAGCCCTAGGAGAGTAGGAACAGAAACCCCTTGGGGAGGTTTCAGGGCCATTAAAACATTAAAGAGGGCCCGAGTAAACTCCTGCCATTCACTTTGAGGGACTTTAGCATGTACAGAAGAATGTTAATCTTCTGTTTTTTCCTGGTAGGGACATCAGCCCTAACAAACAATGAAGGTTCCGAACCTTGACAGGATTCAATAACAGGACCAAAAACCTCTTCCCTGATCAGAATCTGTGGAATCCCTCTAGGGCCCTCCGAGATAATCAATCACAGGTCTCCCTCGATGGCTGGAGCAGATGCCTGCAAAGTCTCAGAGGATGTGCAAAAGGAAGGATCCATGCCGGCTGTTGAAAGGATCACGGCAGAGGAATCTGAAGATAACACCAGACAGCCTGCAGAGCTATAATCAGCTTCTAGACAGATGTCTGGTGGAGGCTAGGCAGCCAAATAATCAGGCTGAGATTTCTTGTCCCTCTTCTTACTTAACAGAAGTACCTTGGGGTTAATCGATTCTGCCATGCTGCTCGGAGCTGTTTGAGCCTCTGGTTCTCGAGCTCATCAAGCTGACATAATAGCAACCAGAATAATAGTCTTCCAGTACAAAAATGTTAGGTCTGTCTTGCTGAAGATTCAGTGGGGCCTTGGGTCAGACCTTGAAGCAAGATAGTTAAATCCCAAGGAGTGGTAGGGTCCTTGCCTGAGGGCCTAAGTAAGGAGGTGCCTTTCAGAAAGGCTTTGCACAACCTAGAAAAAAACAAGGGAAAATAATTTTCACCTGAACGGAAGTTTGAAATGGCAGCCAATTGTACTTTAATTGTAAGTAAACAAAATTCAAGGACAGCTGGTATAGGGGCAGAAAAGGGGTGCAAATCTCTCTTAAGGACCCAAACTGAAAAATGTCTTCCATTTACTTCTGTAAATTTTCTTAGCAGAAGCCTTTTGAGAAGACAGAAAAAAATATGTCAGACTTGGGAGGAAAGCCTGGGCTTTCTAGCCATCAGTGGAACTGGAGAAACCTTGAGGCCTGTTATGTCCAGATGAGTCATTCCCATGGGATGAGACAGGAGTTCTGGACTGTGGTCCAGTATCCAGGGTGGATACAGAAGATGAGGCCACAGGAAGGGAAACCAAATCTGATGAGGTGAAAAGGCTGAAATGAGGATAACTCTGCTTTTTTAACTGGTATTACTTCTGTATGAATTTCATGAATACAGGTAACGGGGGATAAACATAAAGGAGACCAGAGGACCATTGGTGAACTAGAGCATCTCTTTGCAACTCCCCTAGAGGGGGAACCAGAGTGAAGAAACTGCTGAACTTCTTGGAGGGAAGAAGCAAAATAGTTGCAGTATGGCTGGTCACATCAACAGAAAAATCTCTCAACTGTTTTGACATTGAGAGACAACTCGAGAGGCATCAAAATGGACCTGCTTAGTTAGTCTGCAAGCACACTGGCTTTCCCCAGTATGTGCATTGCTATGAGAAAGGGGCCAGAAGAGATCGCCCACTGCCACAATCTCACTGCTTCTCGACATAGCAGATAAGATCTGGTTCCTTCTCCTTTGTTGATCTACCAGACTAAAAATAAAATTCTCTGTTTGAATAGTGATCATCCTGATGGAGAGATCATTTTGAAAGGCCTGCAGCGCTAGGAGAACTGCTCTTATTTTCAGGACAATGATATGTGCATTGGCCTCTTCCGTGGAAAACATAACTTGAACTATCCTTCCCAAGTAATATCCCCCCCACCCCATTTGGGAGGCATCTGTGGTTACTGTGGCTGCTGGGACTGGAAAAAGAAATAGATGGCCTTGAAAACTTCATCTGAGCAAATCCAGCAAAGAAAATATTTTTTGCAAGTTTGTGTGATCCTGACTGGGGTGACCATGGGCTGCTGGAGAATAGACCACTGTACTAACAGAGTCCACTGCAGACTCTGCATATGAAATCTGGCTAGAGGAATAAGAGTGATTGCTGCTGGCATGGAACCTAAGGCTTGCAAGAATAGTCATGATAGCAGAGAAGAATGCGCAATCACTTCCATGACCTGGGATCTGAATGTTTGTACTCTTGCTGGAGGAAGTGACCATGTCTAGATAAGCACCTATGAACTGCAGATGTTGCTAAGGTGTGAGCTGTGGCTTGCTATAGTTGACTGTGATGCCCAGGTGAAGACTTAACTGGAGCAAATATAGTCCCTTGTTTGAAGATGTAGGTGCCTGGTTGGAGCAGTTACGAGTCAGTCATCTAGATACATAAACATTCTGAATCCCAGCAGTCTCAGGTGAGTTGCCACCACCGCCATACATTTGGTGAACAACGTGGAGGCTGTGGTGAGAGCAAAAAGCAGTGTTCTGAACTGGTAATGACTGCCTACCAACCAAAAGCACAGATATCTTCTGGACTGCCTGTTCATTTTGATGTGATAGCATGCATCTTGAAGATCTATTGACCACATCCAATCTTCATTTCATAGCAGGGGCATAATGGACTGAACCATGACCACCCAGAACCTTGAATATTTCACATATTAGTATAGTTTGCTGAGATCCAGGATTGGTCTTAAGTCCCTTGGTCTTCTTTGCACTAAAAAGAATCTTGAGTAGGGTCCATATCTGGTCTGGGGAGACTTTTTAGATGACTCTTTTTTTTTCTAGCAGCTTTTCTATTTCCAAGGCTGCTGCCCTCCTCTGATTGGGTGGGACATCGGGAATTCTTTTAATTTTTGTAGGAGGAATTTGGAAAATGGTATAAAATAGCCTCTGGATATGATCCTCTGCACCCAGGAGTCTTTTGTGAGGGATTCCCAGATCTTGCGGTGCAGAGACAACCATCCCCTGACTATCTCCAGACAGCAGCTGGGCAAACTTTCAGGAGTAATGGTAAGGTTTATCCAAGAAGAAATCCTGGAAACCTTGGTTCCATGGGCCACCCTTTCTGCCTCTGTGGGAACTATCCTCTCATTAGTCATGGAAAGGACCATGGGGCTTACAAAACTACTTCTTTCTGCCTCCTTGCTAGTTCTAGGAAAATCATCTCTGAGGAGTAAAAAATGGAGCAGCAATCAAGGTATTCCCATCTTGCTCACTTCTGGAGAGCATTTCCTTCACCCTTGGGCCAACAAAGGTGATCCATCAAAAGGAGCATGGATGAATGAATACTTGAAGGGCTCTGCAAAATTGCACAGGCAAATCTAGGCATGACCAAACGCATTGCCCTTGAGGTACCCTCTACAGCATGGGATATCAGCTTCATGGACATGTTAGCTATGGACTGAAAGATGGCCAGTTGTGAAGAGACCTTGTTCTGGTTCTCCACAGATATGGACCAGGAAAAATTTTGGAGAGCTCTTTATTCAAATTTCTTTGCAACCTTGTGAATTGTGCCAAATAATTCAATGACCAAAGGGCAAAGGTTGCTGAAACATAAATGTCCCTTCCAAATCTGTCGAAGGCCTTGGACTCCCTGTTAGGGGGATGGACGGATGAGTTCTGCTCTACAAGCTTTTTCCTAGTGGTTGCTGCCAAAACCATGGTATCTACCAGGACCCCCTTGCTTCTGTGCACTCTGTCCTTTGGGGGGGGGGCTTAGATTCTATCTGAGCACTTGGGGATAAGCTCCACAGTATCCAGCTCCTTCCATGCACAGCATGAGACAAGATCTATTAGTTCAATAGCTGGGAGGTCACCCAAGAAGTAGCTGGGCCAGACCCGAAAACATCCAGGAACAATGACTCCTCCTGGGAAGGCATATCTGAAGACCAACCCCCTTTTTTAGCAGTTCCAGGATTTCTCCAAAGGAAACATCCCCAGATGGAGATCTGGGGGAACCTTCCCCTTCAATGAAGTCAATGTCGTCAGTGACCTTTTGCACATTATTTTCTGATGGACCTCATCAGCAGGGTGATCTGGTGAGTATCAGAAGTGACAGGGGAGTCCTGAGGGACAGACTGGAGACTTGAACAGGTTGACTGCCCTGGTGGGATAGAAGTGAGAGGCTCAGACCCAATGATGAAATAGAGATAGGATCCTGGGTTGGGGGACGGATGTCCTCTCTCTAGGCAAAGAGAACATGTTTTCCACCATCTCAAAGGCAGGGGGCCTGAAGAAACAGAAGCTGGCAGCACTGGAGCCAAAGTTCTCTGTAATGACCAGCCCTGACAGGATCCGGGGTAACTTAGACTTCAAGGAAATGGGATTCGATAGAGTCAGATCCAACTTTTTTGGAAATTTCAGATGGAGACTTTGCGGTCACAGTCAAAGTAGGTGAGCAGTATGGAGACC
Organism: Protopterus annectens; assembly: GCF_019279795.1. Classification (NCBI taxonomy): domain Eukaryota; kingdom Metazoa; phylum Chordata; order Ceratodontiformes; family Protopteridae; genus Protopterus; species Protopterus annectens. Next base: position 44,376,452 of record NC_056750.1, read on the forward strand.
TTTTTCCTAGAGTCCTTATCAGTAGGAACCAATTCATGGTTCTTTTGTTGGACCTCTTGGAGAGGGTTTGAGCCCCAGTAGGTAAAGAGGAAGTAGAAGGAAGAAGACCCTTCAACACCAACTTATTCCTTTGGTTACTTATGGCTCTAGAATTAAATCCTGCAAAGACAGTGCATTTAGTATCTAAATAGGCCATGCTCAACCAGCAAACACACTCCCTGTGGGCATCAGAGATGGGAATCTTAGGCCCACATAAAATGCATTTTTTGAAACCAGTTGGCTTATCTGTCACACGAAAAAAGAAAAAAAGTTGATATCAAAAATAGTTTTTTTTATAGCAGAAGTAGGTACCAACAATGGTACAAAGGAATACCCTCTGAAGAGTAGGATTAAAGGGGAAAGAAAGAAGGCAACAGCAGCAACAATGGTACTCACGGGAGTACCTATGAACTAATGGGTACAACTTTAAAAGTACTGCCTGACAGACATAACCTGAACATAACCCGAAAGCTAGAAGGTAAGGAAGGATAGGTGTATTTGAAATTAAGAGATAATGGAAATTAAGCAAAAAAAAAAAAAAAAAATTACAACTTTGAGAAAAAAAGCACTTGATTGCTCAAGAGAGAAGGATCCGTGTCTGAGCGATATGGTGGCAAACAAGATCTAAGGTATGCTAAGTTAGTGAGACATTATCGATGAAGGGAGCAGCTCGTGAGCTGGATTCATCTGGAAAAAGTAGGCTGAGTTGGATCAAAGACCCATCAGTTGAAGAATGAATGAAAATTACATCATCAGATGAATTGGCCTGTAATGGTATAGTGAGTCGGATGAATTAGCTGGACAGATTTTAATCCCTGTGCAGAAGCCTATTAGAAGTAATTCTATGAAGAACAAGTACAGCCGCATGGTAAGATTCCTATAAAAATTTTCAAATTTTCTTTTTTTTTTTAGACAGTTTTTGTTAGTGTTGCAATCACAATCTTAATGCAAAGTACAAACCTCCACAGAAACACTTGTCTGTGATTTAACATCTTGTGGTGCTTTCTTTAACCTTACAAACAACCATTCCTTCTAATAGCATCTCTAGCCAGCCCTGTCCTGAACATTAAATCCACAAAATCAGTCAATCTTTTAAGTGCAAAACCTAATATCCCTGACATTTTCAAAGATGGGGTAGCTCATCATTTCTTCTCATGCAGGTGTCATTTTTCTTAGGGTTCAATGAATCTGTGCCAGAAGTGAATTCTGCTGAAACAGCACATGAGCTACAAAATTTATAGGAATCTTAGGAAGGGCAAAGCTACTGAGTCTTTAGGCTATCATGTCCTGCCAGTTCCCACCCTAGACTGTACCTCTCCTGTCACGGAGGGCTAGGGCAGCCCAGCCGGAGGTATATTTTATGAAGATAGTGTATCACATTGCTTTGTCTCTGTATCTTAATACATAGGGCTTTATTGGTAACACATTTAGTTTATTAACTATGCTAAAATGGGGGATGGTGTCAAATACTTTGTCCAAATCAAGGTGGGCTATATGTATAATGTGATCACTGTCAACACCTTATCTTTTAGAAGAAGTTTACAAGGTTTATTAGAAAGAATTTACCTTTTACAACACCAAACCGCTTCATATATAGACTAATGAAATTTTAATGTTAATGTTAATGAAATCTGTTATAATGTGCACCGTGGCTTTATAAATGAGACTCAACAGGCTAATGGGTCTACGATAGTAGAGTTACCTTTATGGAGTGGCATCCCTACTGCCCTATGTCACACTACCAGGACTGTGCCTGCAGCCACGCTAAAATTAAACAGCTTATGTAGAGGTACTGCCAGGACAAGGGCAGTATTATTTAACAAACATAACAGTACATTATCTGGTCACAGAGGAAATGTTTATTGTCTTGAACAACACTCTCAGTGCATGTTCTTTAGTGACGATGGGGGCTTTGAGAAATACAGGAATTATAGGACTTTGCATAGTCATCCCAGGACTGAAATATTCACTAAATATATTTCTAGTTTTCTGGCAATGTCCACCAGGTCCAAGTAAGTTTTGCCATTTTGTATGAATTCTGAACGCTGAGTGTTGTTTCTTAGTTGGTGGCCATCTATCTGGGTGAATGTATAGCAGGAAATTGGCTAAAGACTTTCTTAACTCTAGCATATCTAAATATCTATTTCTAGGAGAAGAAACTCAGAAGTAGGTCAGATTAAATTTTCTCCCATATTATTGACTGTTTCACTAAACATGATGTTCTAAGAAGAGACAGACAGCTCTGAGGAGCACTGAATACACTGATGAAACTGATACAGTGGAGTACAACACCACAGTCAAAGTGAATAAACACAGAAAACTAATGCAGTGAGGTACATCACAGTCACACTGAATACACTGAGGAAACTAATGCAGTAAGTACACCACAGACTGAATAAACTGAGGAAACTAATGCAGTGAGGTACAAAATCATGGACCGAATAAATTGAGGATACTAATGCAGTGAAGTACAAAATACAGTCGGACCGAATAAACTGAGGAAACTAATTTAATGAAGCACAAAACACAGTCAGACTAAATAAACTGAGGCAACTAATGCAGTTAATTACAACATCAGTACATCACAGTAGGACTGAATAAACAGAGGAAACTAATGTGGAGAAGTACAAACTTAACAGTTGGAATGAATAAACTGAGGAAACTATGTAGTGAAGTAGAAAATCACAGTCAGACTGAATAAACTTGAGGAAACTAATGCAGTTAAGTACAAAACAGTCACTTTTCTCCACAGATAAAAGAGGAGGAGAATTCTTTACATTTTCTCATTATTACTGGACTTTGATGGCATAGGCAAAAGTTCTATTTCCCCTAGTTTAAAATGAGAAGTGCACTGGAATCCAAAAAGAAACAATAAAAGTCCTTGTCACCTGGTAGCTGAGGATATTATTTCCCTCACTTTATACAAGACAGTATCACTATAGGGGACATTGCTCTATTTGAGACTAAGACATAAAATATAGGCACTGAGTTAACTGCAGATCCCTCCACAATAATAATCTCTCTTTCATTTCAAAGACAATCTTTGGCAAGTTGCAAGTCAGTACTGAGGAAGGTGCCACCTTTACTGAATATTTAAATGGCAAAAACCTCTGTGGGGATTATGATAAGACTATAGCAGCAGGTATTATATCCTTGTATCTGGGAGCTGCCAGAGATGTTGGTCTGCTGGCAAGGATTCCTCTTGTTTTTAACAGCTTAGCTCTCCTTTGCATGATTTCCTTTATGTTTTTCCAGTCTTTTCTAGCTCCAGAAGTTAACAGAAATGTTGTAACTTTTTCTTAAACTTCTCCTCTAAATGTGTAATGTATTGTTCAATAGGAAAAAAATTAGCACCTTAAGTCAGTAGTCAGCAAAGAACACACAGAGACGTAGATAAATAGACAGACAGAGACATTTAGATAGTTCCTGAAATGTGTGGCAATGTGTGTTACATCAGTAGTGCTCCCCATTTACATTATAATACATAAATCTTCTAATATGTACAAGTTTTCCACTTCCCCTTCCCAAATCATCTATATCTAGGATGGTCCCATCCTTTGACAGCAGCACCAAGGACACTAAAGGTAAGGAACAAATGGGCTAGTAATGTGCAACAGATGAAAAGCTGGAAAGTAAATCTATGTCAATTAACACTTATTGGCTGTAACAAAAATAAAAAATGCTGGATGTAAGTTCTACTCAGAAGACAGTGCAGGAGATTACAAAAGAACCTACACCCTTCTGAACCCACTGTGACAACATGAGGTAGTGCCAGCTAAGCCAGATGAGTAGGGCAGTGGATGTGTAACATATGCCAACATAGTTAGCTGGAGCTTTGCAAAGAATTACATGTCATTTGAATATCAAACTGATTTGTACAGGTGCTTGTGTTGAAAATGTATTTGTAAAGCTGCTTGTATTAAAAATATACCAAGAGTGGGTCCCTGCTGGACAGAAAAGAAATACACCTGTAAGTCAGACTGTATTGTAACTGTTGAAATGAATATACTGTAACAGAGGATACTGGAAGAGAAGAGGTTAATCTCAGTCCAGCTAACTTTGAAAAAAATAGTCTGAAATGAAATTAAATTACCTGGTTTAAGCCATAAAGACTGTATCTTACAGTTCTGATTGCATCCAGAGACAAAATGTCTGTGAAAACCATGATTAGGGGTCCCACTGTATTGTCTTTAGGGGTGAAATAATTGCTACCCTGGAAGGGTGGACATTTTTGAAATGTTTTTATAGCTTCCAAATGATAAAACACATCTTAGCAAAGCTCTACGTGTGTGTATTATGACACGTATGTGCCCACTTCTGGTTCAGTTTCTAGTAAAGGGGGTAGTGTGGGAACCAGAAGTCAGATGACCAGGTGTGTGTAATGTCATTCTGTAAGCCAGCACTGAAAGGATACTTCAATAATAGATGAGACAAAAGTCTCAGGCCAGTCTGTTTTTGAAACCTGACAAAGAAGGGTCACTCATTCACTTCATCTTGCCTTGCTTTAGTAACTAACCACATAATAGTAATGCTTCAGATCAGTCAGGAAATATTGGCAGATTAGTTAAGTACTGTTTCTTTATCTGTGTGAATCTATCCATCTGTGTTATTTTTAATATTTAGTGTGATTGAAACTCTGGTGTTTACTGTAAATAGATACTTAGTATTTTCAAGTTCTTTTATTATTTATTATTAAATATATTTAATCTTTTTATTGTGGCTGGTATTTTAGAGAATATTTTAACCTTTGAGTGTATCTATATTTATTTGGTGACACTGTGGCCGCTCCTGAAAGCCTTGCAGCATTGGTCAAACACTACCATTTGTATTAGTATCAATTTTACTTGGTATCATTGGGTACCCTTGTAAAAGCATTAAAGTAGCTGGTTTTGGAGTGCTTTCTTGGCAGTGCCTACCTTATAGTCTGGGCAGAGGGGGCATAGCTGCTAAATCAGCCTTTCCCAGGTGTGTGTGTGTGTGTGTGTGTGTGTGTGTGTGTGTGTGTGTGTGTGTGTGTGTGTGTGTGTGAAAATCAAATCTCAAACAGTGTGTGTGTGTCAGCAGCAGGGACACAGTGCGGGTGGTGGAGGACTTGGCTTGGAATACTCGGTTGAGGACTCAACTCTACAGCTGTGGTCAGTGTGGAGTCTTATTTGGGGCCTGGTGAGAGAAAGGGAAACCCAGCCCCAGGATGGAGTGTGCTCCTTGTATGGTCTTAAGGGAAATTGTGCTTGGTGCAGACAACTGCATCTGGAAATACTTATCTATTTTTGTTCCACGTGAATGTCCCTTCACCAGTGCCAGTAGTGAGGATTGAGGCTCCCTGATCACTGGCTCAGAGAAGAGCCATCACACCAGTAATGGCAAAATGTCTGTTTCCTCCACCCCAGTCACTTACAGCAAGCTACTGCAATTTAAATTTTGATAAAGACTGCTACAATAAAAGGCAAATACCCAAATATTATGAGCTATTGTGAAGGTATAAAATAGAAAAAATGTGCTATGTTTTATTAGGGCATTTGGTTGGGGAATGGTTATTTGAAATTCACTCAAATTGCTCCTGGCAGACTAAGGTGGTTTCAAGAGAACTAATTTTTAACTTACCCTAGTGGTTCTGTGACCAAAGAGATAGTTGCTGTGCTTTGGTGGTGTATGGGAACATGCACACAGTTTAGTGACCACAGAGATAGTCACCCTGCTTTGATGGTGCAGAGGACCTTTAACCCAGTTTAGTGATCACAGAGATAGTCATTCTGCTTTGGTGGTGTATGGGACCTTACACCCAGTATAGTGACTGCAAAGATAGTTGCTCTGCTCTGGTGGTGTATGGGAACTTGTACCCAGTTTAGTGACCACAGAGATAGTCACTCTGTTTTGGTGGTGTATGAGAACTTGCACCCACCCCCAACATAAACTTTCTTTTTCTTAGAAGCCCATTTGATCTCCTGGGCATGATCAAAATGCCTTCAGTTAATCAGTCCTCACAGTACAGTCGAATGGAAACAGACTGTCGACCCTGCTTGGATTACTTTCGAATGCTTAGTAATGCTGCATAATATTTCAAATTATATATTTATTACTTTTTGACTTAGGAAGAAATTAAGTCTGCTACTTCTACTACCATTACCTGATCTGATTAATATACAGTTATTAACTAGATATATATGGATTGAAAATCTTCCACACAGAGAAGTTTCTTACACTCTTTCGTTTTCGGACCCACTATACTTGTTTAGTGGGTTGTTGGAGACTTCGGGGATACCATGGAGATTACTTGTTTTTTAACATAAATAAATACATACATTTATAAATACATACATGTATTCCTCTGGATGAATCCCCTTTCTTTCTTTAGACAGATGAAAACAGAATCAAGTGTTTATTTCTACAACTAAGTATTTCTGTTTTTTTTTTAACTTGCTTTATACTTACACTAAACAATAAATGGCCATCTGTTCTTAACTGGGTTACTCATCTCAACCAGGCAGTTTAGGTGACCTAATGATTTCTACCTTGAGATCACTTGATCTTACCTGGTAACAGTTTCTCAGCTGTGTTTTTTGTACTATGAAATGACTATCTACTGTCCCTCATATTACAAGGTAAGGAAATGAGGCAGCCAGAATGCAAATGTATTGTTTTACACAGCAACTTAAACAGGAAACGAAAGGAAATAAAATCAAACAGTCACTCCACAGCACAAGTTATAAACTTTTAAAGAGATTTATAAATTAACTTGTTGCAGGAAATCACAATGTACACAGTACTGTCATCACTGATTGATTAACTCATTCCCTAATACTTTATGGGGCGTCTCCCAAAAGCAGGGTTCAATCCTGGGTGAGACGTTGTTCTATCACAGGAAGCATGCACACACTATGCACACATCTATGAGCAATTCAGAATATTCATATTTTACTGAAGGGCATAACTTTTTGGTCTGGGAAAAACTGAAGCACACAGTGAAAACCCACACCAGTATGATCACTAAATCTGCCTGAGAAAGTGACAATGACAGCGATTATAAGAAACTGGCTGTTTGCATTATCTGATAAATTGTACAAAATGTTTTATCATATGATAAACACGTACAAGTAATACTACAGCTATACTGTCAACAGAAATGCATTAATGCCAAACTCCAAGCCAATGTATTGCATTTAAATATGTCAGGAAGCACCAAAGTGTTCTTACTTACCAAACATGACCAACAAGGCTGCCATTAGGGCAGTAAGATGGGAGAACTGCAGCTCCACTATAATTTGATACGCTACAGGGATGCAGAGAGCTCCAGCAACTGCAGGCAATATGCGCAGACACCAAACAGGTACATTATTAGTATATTCTGAAATTACAAAAACAAAATGCCTGAACTCACATCACTCAGAAGTTAAACAGGTTCAGGATGTTACCTTTCTAATTTTCAATAAAAAATTATTAGTACAAATCAAAGCCGCACTAAGCATGTATTCTTTTGAAAAACTGTTTATTTTACATATAACAGGTGTTAACACTGCATAAGAATGATACAGCAGTGTCTGGGCATACTTAATCACAGTACAAAGCACCATATCTTTAAGTATTTTCTTTTCCATACTATCTACATATCCTGGTCCCAGCCAAGAATGGTCTGATATTGACATGATATTAAAGGAAGAGCTGTCAGGAGCCATCTTCAGTGAGGAACATGAGCAATGCATGAACATAAACCATAAGGTAGCTAGAAAGAGTCCTTCTAAAAATGATGAAATAAGGAGGTACTGTTCATGTCGCGGTGGTGGTGCTGCGGTAGCGTTGTTGCCTCACAGTAAGACGCTGTCCGGTTCGATTCTCAGCTAGAGCGTCTTCTGCGTGGAGACATGCGTGAATGGGCGTACCTTCATTGAAGGTTGTGCATCAGGGCTGGTAACTCGGCACGTAAAAATCAACTACCAATCATTAGCGGACCGGAGTTCCGCTGTGGCGACCCCTAACCGGGAAAAGCCGAAGTGCATCAGGGCTGGTAACTCGGCACGTACAAATCAACTACCAATCATTAGCGGACCGGAGTTCCGCTGTGGCGACCCCTAACAGGGAAAAGCCGAAAGAACCTATGAACCTATGAACACAAACAAACAAGGAGGTACTGTTCATCATATAAACAGTACAGTAATAACAATCAGCTGCAGGTAGATGGCAGTCTCCACCAGTGACTTTTACAAAACAGAAACAGGGGAAGTAAAACCAAAAGTATACTTGCTTAGCTGGGGGAAGCCGAGGAATGGAGTTTTACTACATATATGACTTCTCACCGATCTACTGTTACTGTGAGTACAATAATAGGAGGAATGTGGGCAGCATCAGAAGAGCTAAAGCTGGAACAATTATCCATTCATTTATTTATTAAGTAAAGAAATGATGCATTTGTTTACATAGCAATAATAAATAAATAAATAAATAAGCTACAATTTGCAGCACTCAGGGAGTGGGGGTGGGGTTATTGCACTTGACCAATCCTTTTCCGGGCTTTCTGCTGCAAGGAACAGAAATTCTGCAAAATCAAAATGGAGATCATAGTGTAAAACAGCAGTAGTAGTGCCAGTAGTGAGATTTTATTTTTTAATAACTTTTGCTGGCAGGTAGCTAGATGTATGTTCAGAAAGAGCAGGCAATGTATAAGGACTTTTGCTGGTTGCAAAGTGAGAGTATTAAAGTGCTTGAACTCTGAAATGTTGTGCAGTTTAAGGCAATGCTTAGGGAAGCAGCAGAAAATAACCTTGCCTGCTCAGTTTTTCCTCACATTTTCGGCCAGTTGAAGAGGATATTTGCTTGCATGCTGTGCTGAAGTATTTAAAACATAAATTAAAAAAATACTGAGCTGCACGCAGTGTTATTAGCAAGCATACATCTCAATTGTCCTTGATTTTACAGAAAATACAGTTATGTAGGTAAACTTATAACAGTACATGTTTGAATGATCACTGCTGCAGTAGCCTTAGCTGTATGGGTTACATTCTGCCAAGGACATAATAGCTGGCCAGCTTCCAAAGCTTCCGGGCACCTTCCATGCTCTCCAACTGTTAGGCATCTTGAGCTGAGCTGCCTAAAATATAGATTAGAGCACCAAACCCTTTAGAGCTTTCATGACAACTGAAAGAGGAAAGGTGAGCCCTGAGCGGCCATAGCTAGGAGTAAAAATATATATACTATGTGCACACCCTGGCAAAATAAAAAAAAAAAAAAGGAATGGGAGGGAGGAAGAGGCTACTACAGCAGTGATCATATGAACATTTTCTGTTATGGTAAGTTCACTTACACAGTTGGATTATATTCATCATATTTATCACTGCAGCAATAGCCTTAGCAATATTGGTGGATACCCACAGACTACAACATCTGGGAGGTGGAAGATGAAGGGTCCGGAAGCCTTAGAGAATGGTTCTAGCAAAGTCTGATCTAGACCTAGAGAAGGAATTAAGCTTGTAGTGCTTTTTTAAAGTATTAAAGAAGACCAAGCTGCTGCTTCTAGAACACTTCTAGAATCCAACCTTTTCTAAAAAGCCACAGATGTAGCCAAGGTCCTGGTAGAGCAGGCTTTGACCCTGCCCTGAATAGCTTTGTTAAGAGTGAGAATAATAAAAGGCAACAGCCTTGGACAACCATTTGGAAATAGTGTGTTTTTACCTAAACAACACATGAACAACTGATCGGAAGATCAGAAAAATATTGTTCTGTCAAGATAGTACCCGAGTTTATCTGTGGACATCCAAGGTATCGAGTGTCCCTTCTCCCTCAATTTTAGATTCAGGAAAGAAAATGGAGATGGACAGTTAAGCTTAAAGTAAACTCGGATACCATTTTAGGCATAAAAGAAGAGCTAATTCTTAAAGACACCCTATCTCTGTGGAAAATTAGAGCAGACTCACCATACGGAGTTGCAACTCAGTTACTCTTCCTGCAGAGGTCAGAGCAATCAGTAAAACAGTTTTCCATGTTAAGAACCTCAAGTCAGCCAGATAAGATGGTTCAAATGGAGCAAGTGTTCGCTTCTCTAACAAAAAAAAAATAAAATAAGATCACAAGGAGGAGCAATCAGTTTTCTTGAAGACCTCTTATGCAAAACTCCTTTCAAAATCATTTTGACATAAGAATGTATGGAAAGAAAAGTATCCATGGCCAGACAAGCTGAAATAGCCTATGAATGAACCTTGGAGGAATGGGAAAGGCCAACAGATAGAAACTCATGTAAACACTGTAAAACCAAAGAAACATTCACTCTGAATGGTAACTGGTTATGTTGTTGCCACTAACTAGAAAGCCTTTTCCATTTGTAAATATATGACTTTCTAGTAGCAGGCTTTATTGACTCCGTTAGTACCTGCTGCATGTCCTCAGAAAACAATTGCCTAAAGCGAATTAAGACCCTCTCATCTAGGCGGTCAACTGAAGTTGATTAAGGTCAGGGTTTATCAAATGGTTTACCTTTACATACCCGAAAATCACATGTGAGATCGCTCATATGAGCGAATCCAAAGTGCAAAACACAAACCCGCGACAGTTTCTGATGTTCGAAAATCAGCAAATTGAAAAGCAGATTCTCTGATTTTCGAACAAAAATGTTGAATACAAACTGTAATGCAGGGGGGCAAGCCCCCCTACGCCCCCACAACCCCCCTACGTTAATATACTAACTCCAAGATCGCACTACAGTGGGGAAAGGGTCCATTTACCGATCCCTACTATAGTGCAATCCGCACCCAAAATGCCAAATCTGCGATAAGCGAATGCTCTGTGCATTCGATCATTGCACATTCAAATCCTTTTTCTTTCAATATTTGGGAACTTAGCAAACGTCCTTTCGAGCTTATGGCATTCGCCCATGTGCAGAACATACATATAAAGGTAAACCGTATCAAACACCCCTGTTCTTGTGTGAGTAGATCAATTCTGTGAGGAAGCTTGTGGTAATTGCTCCTGTTCAAATCCAAAAGAAGGGGGAAAGAATAGTTGTGTAAAATCTTACCATAACCATAGATGTCCTTCTCTTCCATGTTGCAGTATTCTTACTTTGGGATCGCCTGCCTCAGGTAACCCGAATGTCGTCCCATGCACCAGCAGCAACCAGGCTTAAGCTTTTGTACAGGAAGAGACACTCAGGTCATCTGAGGCGAAGGATCTCACAGTAAGAATACTGCAACATGAGAATAGAAGGACATCCACTGTTGCCTGGGCCATAAACGTGTCACCACAATGATCTTGGGAAATTCCTTCTGAATCTTCAGAAGTGCCCTGGATATCAGAGGAAAGGGTGGAAAAGCATACAGAAACATTCCTTTCCAAGGAAAGAAAAAGGCATCTGTCTTACAGGCCTTCTTCAGTACAGAATTTCGCCAGCTGATTGTTTAGAGAGGAGGCAAAAAGGCCAACTTGAGGAACTCCCCACAAATGGATCAAATCTTGGAAGACCCCCTGATCTAGTTTCCATTCATGAGGGTCTGTCCTTATACTTCTTAGTTTGTCTACCACACAATTTCACTCTGACGGAATGTAGGATGCCTGTAGAGTAAGACTGTGCTGTGAAGCTACATCCCAAGCTAACATGGCTAGCCTGAAAAAGGGTACAACCTGGTCTTCCCTTGCTTGCTGATGTATCACATGTCTGTGGTATTGTCTCTAACAATTTGAAGAGGTCCAGAGGACCAAAGATGATTCAGAAAGTTAAGTGCCCTGATCAGGTCAAGCATCTCTTTTATATGTATGTGTTGTGGTTGTCCTTGGTGTCCCACACACTTTGCACTTTTATTCTTCTTGTAACTGCTCTCCATGCAAAGTCAGAGCCATCTGTGGTGACTGATTGCTGTGAAGCAGGGAGGCAGAAGAGGAGACCTAACCTTAAGGAAATTTGCTGTTTCCAAGTGACTGATTCTAACCCAGAATTGGAATTTGTAAAGATAATAGGTGTTACTGCTGGAACCAAAGACACTTCAAGTACCAATGTATCTTTCTCATGTGAAGTTTTACCAGGAGTATCATGAGAATCATAGATGCCATAAAATCCAAAATGTTGAGAAATTCCCTTGTAGTTACCGAAGTTTGAGTGGAAAACATTAGAAACAGATCTAGGTATAGACCAATGTTTTCCTGTGGAAGAAACTCTCTTTGAACTGATGTGTCTAGCAGATATACCAGGAACACACTCCTGTGTGAAGGAGTCAAAAAAAGACTTAATATGTTTTTGGAATCTCAGCTTGTGCAAGAGATCTCTCACCCAAGTGATGGATTCATGACACTTTGAGAAAGACTCTGCAAAGATAAGCAAGTCATCTAAATATGGAAAAATGTGGACACCCTGTCACCTGCAATGAGTTATAACCACAGCTAGGCACTTTGTGAACACTCTTGGTGCAGTGGATAGTCCAAAGGATAAGTGCAGCACTGACAACGTGATCCAAACACACAAAAACTTAAGAAATGCCTGACATACAGATGAATACAGGTGTCATGATTAGCATGTATTAAAATCTGTTAGTAGGAAAATTAAATTAGGAAGAAAGAATTGCATTTTGTGAAGTGACAGCATTCTGAACATCAGCACCTTCATAAAAGGGTTTAGGAAAGAAAGATCCAGAACTGGAATATAAAGCATTTTCTTTCTTTGGTACTAAAAACATCCCTGAATAAACACATTTCACAACCTGTAAAGGAAGAACTGGTTCTTTCACTCCCTGAGGAAACATGTATTGAAGGACGGGGGAAATAAAGGAGTCTGGTCTGGTGGGTGAGGAATGACTCCCTGGAAAGGAGGAATTTCCTCCCATTGCCATATGCAACCTTGATGAGTGATCTGCAGAACCCATCTGTCTGAAATTGTTCCCAAAGACAAAAATGGACATTTAAACTTTCTGGAAAGGAAAATGACTGCTGGGGGGGGGGGGGGGGGGGGGGGCAAGATCCCCTAAAATAGTCATTCTGATTTGTTGGACTGTCCCTGTTTTCAGACGGGCCCTATATTCCTTTTGGAAACCTCTTACAATTTCTTCTTAAATGTCTGACTACCAGCATTTTGAAGAGACTGTTTCTTGACAAAATTGCATGAGAGGTCTCCTTTGATCACACTTTTGAAGAATCTCTGCAACAATGGACTAAAAACTAAAACTAAATTTGCATCCAAAGGAGAATTTAAAATCTCATTTTCACATCATCTGGGAGGTTCTGGGAATGCAGCAAGGCAAATCTCCTCAAAACAATACCAGTAGCCATATAACTGGAAAAAGAAGAATCCACAGAGTCTCACCAACACGCACAGACTTTAAACAATGAGCTGTGTCCTGTAAAATGGAAGAAATTAAACCATTTAAAGCAGATTCTTCCCCAAATAAGACAACGTAGACAAAGCATTCCTCATACTTTCGCAATATTTTATTTTATTTTATTTACTGACATTTGTTAAGTCCAGCTGGGCCAGAGACCCATTTTCAGTGGAGACCCGAGGAGAAAAATTCCAGTTACAAATAGTTTACAATACAAATAAATTCAGTTTGCATTACATAACAAGTCAGTTAATAACAAATAAAGGTGTAGTTTGAAACACAATTACATAGAAATTCACTACATACACAGTACAAATACATATAAATATGCTGTGTAGGATAAGAACAAATTAAGTAAGGTAAATCATATCAGAAAATGTATAAACAATATTTTTTTTGTGATACATCCTCAGTGAAATAATACTGTCAGAGCAATTTATCAAAGTTTGATGTGAAGTATAATTGTGAGATGTGAGAGATGAGAATGTATTGTATAAGGTGGAAGGGGTGGCAGGAGGTAGATTAAGACCCTAAGGCATAAGGGAAAGAAATTGGAAAAGATAAGGGTATGAGATTGTAGTGGAGTTAGGTAGGGTCATGACATAAACAAGTTTTGGTATAAAGTAAGTGAAATCTGATGTACAGTAGTTTACTGATAGTTTTCCCTGGTTGGTAAGTGTCTAGGAGTTTGAGGTGTGGAGTGTGCGGTTGGGGGTACAGGCTGAAACTAAGGAGAAGAGAGCAGGACAACAGGATGGTTTGTGTAATATGCAGTGAGTGATTTGAAATTGTGATAGGAGTTGTTGTGGAAGTTCTAGCCATTGTAGAGAGTTGAGTGCAAGGCAATGGTGCGAGTTATAAGGGGAGTTTGTGACAAATCTTGCGGCATGTTTGCTGGAGTTTGGCCAGGGTAGTGGACTGAATGTTAGTTAGGACTGGGGCGGCATAGAGAAGGGAGGGGGAGAAGAAGAGCCTGTGCCAGGGAGAGCCTAGCACTAGAAGTCAACAATTTTTGATTGTGATAAAGCAAGCCCAATTTTTGCTGAGTTTTTTATGCCTTGTAGGATATGTAAAAGTTAAATTTAAGTTTGTTGTCAATGGTGGCACCTAGAAGCGTAGTGTGGGAGTCAGGTTGTATGGTAATGTTGTTGGAGGTAGTCAGAATAAACTAACATAGAAGCCTGACAATTCAAAATCCTGAAAATCAAAGTAGCAGAAGTATACACTTTTCCCCCATACCTATCAATAATCTTCCCATCCTTGTTAGAAAGAGTAGTACTGGAATTTAACCCCAGGAAGGGAGGAACTGGTTCTATCAGTTGCATTGTTTAGCAGCAGTAGGATTATCTAATGCTACAGCTGCTGGGTCAGGTTTGGGATGACTGCATACAAACTTAAAATATGTTCCACCTGCCTTTTTAGGGTTAACAGGCTGTCAAAAAAATTGCAGGCAGTAACACACACATCCTCCAAAGATGACATTTGCACCAGCTAATAATATTTTCTGAGGGACTGGGAAACCTCAGTGTTCTTCCACTGAAAACACTGGCACATTCTGGAAACAGTCTCAGGGAAATAGAAATCACCACAGGGAGAATCAGATACAGAGATCTCAAGTCTGAATGAGAAATCTGTCCCTTCATCTTCCTGTCCAGACTCAGAATCATGAAACTCTTCCGAAAAGAGGATTCTCTCTTTCTTTAACCAGAAACCAACCAAGAAGGATCAATGATCTGAATCAAACACTAAGCCAGACCCAATAAACTACTGTCTGAAGAAATTTGAGGAAGAATAGATCAGTTTAGTTTTCGGATTCTTTTTGACATGACAAATGGGGCCACCAGTGTTATTAATGGCAACAGCAGCAGCTTCCCCAGGGATTCCCCAGGGATTGGCACAGACACTCTGACTAAATAGGGAAGTCTTTCCAGTTCCCTCTCTCATGTCCAACAAGAGTTGCTCTCCCTTGCCCACTGAGGGGACCCCAGCAGATACAGAGGACATAGCTAACCCCCCAGTCCATATTGGCAAGTGCTACACCAGAGGGATTTTGGGAAAAAGATGCATGGACTGGGGAACCAGTTTTATTGTTGCTGGAAGAAGGACTTGTAGTTTGTTCAATGGTCAAGCCGAAAGTAGTGCCTCTTTCTCAGGGAAAACAAGTAGCACAAGCCAGTAAATAAATAAATTAGTCCCCCTTTTTTTCCCCAGATAAAAACACTGTAAAAAGCACTTTAATACACCTTCCAGCCCCCAAAAGTAAAATAAACCCAATTTCTCCACAGAAAAAAAGTTTTTCTAACAACTTGTAACCACTTTAAATTGATACAAAAAAAGTGCATACAAGTTTATAAGTACAGTTAAGTCTCATAACAGCCCGATAAAACACAAACTCATAGAAAAAGAATTTCCCTAAGCAGGAAAGTACATTAAACAATACATTTTTAAATGTGGAAGATTTTTCCTGTAAGAAAACTTATCTGCCCAGCAAAGAAACAGCACAAGTCAACTGTTGATGAAGCTCTCAAGGGCTTGGCACTCAAACCTATGTTTTAGGCCATTCAGCTCGAAGCTGCTGCAGCAATGATCAATATGATAGGCATCGTCCTTGAGGTTGCCTCATATTTTTGTCCTGTTCCTTACAACTTTTTTTTTTTTTGGCATTTTCTAGTATTTTCTAGTAATTCACTGAGGATTACAGTTAGGCAGTAATGACAGACAGAGTTCCATATTTCTAATTATTCTGAAAATGCATATTGATGCAAAACCGGACGTATTACACTTTTTAACTGAAATAGACTAATTGTATATAAAAATTCCTTGCTTTTGGCCTTCTGCCCTAGAATTCTTGATTGGGCACATTTTTTTTAGATTTTAAGCTGTATGCTAAAGTCACTTGTTTCCAATTGCAAGAAATCAGGAAAAGCATAATACTCCACTCCTGCAAAAAGTACAGTTTTGTACCTACCATAAATGTAGATGTTCGAGGATCCACATTGCTGCAGTCCTAACTATTGGGTAGTCCGCTGTCCAGTCGGCCCGAATACCAAAGTATATGACGCCGGTCAGGGCGCATTAGACTGACGTCAGTACGTCAGGGTACTAATGCGCATGACCGACGCCATATCCTCAGTCTTTTCTTGCCCCAGATGTCAGAAGACCCTAAAAAGACAAGGCCCAATATACCTGCACCAAAAATATGTACAAAATATACAAAATTATCAGCATATAACCTCACCTACACAACCACCCCTAAACACAGAGGGGAAGGAGGGAGGGTAAATTGGACTGCAGCAATGTGGATCCTCGAACATCTACATTTATGGTAGGTACAAAACTGTACTATGTTCTTCATTCCACATTGCTGCAGTCCTAACTATTGGGTAGAATCCCAAAGCAGAGGTAAGGGAGGCTGGCAAATCATAAAGAAGCAGGAGCTGACAACATGCCTTGCAAAATAGCTGTGGCAAAACCAGCCCTAGACTTAGAGTAGAGAGGAAGGTGATAATGCTTAGAGAAAGTATGCACTGAACTCCAAGTAGCTGCCTCCAAAATATCCTTAGTTGCCACCCCCGTTAGAAATGCTGTTGAAGTGGCAGTAGCCCTAGTGGAATGAGGCCTAATCCCAGCTGGAATCTCCTTGCCATGATGGGAATAACAAAATGCAATGCAAAACCCAATCCACCTAGAAATAGTTTGTTTTGACACAGGCTTGCCCTGAACTCAAAGCAAAAGAAACAAACAACTGCTGAGACTGCCTAAAATCCTTAGTCCTGCTTAAATAATAACGCAATTGCCTGTGTACATCTAAAGTGTGCAAAATCTTTTCCCCTTTATTTTGGGGGTCTGCATAAAAAGTAGGCAAATGAATAGTTTGGTTTAAAGCCACACTAGAAACCACCTTAGGCATAAAGGAAGGATTAGTACGTAATGATACCCTATCCTTATGGAAAATCTAAAAGGGCTCTACTGCCATAAGGGCCTGCAACTCAGACACCCTTCTTGCAGAAGTAATCGCCAACAGAAAAGCAGTCTTCCATGACAAGTATTTCAATTCAGCAGTAGCCGCAGGCTCAAAAGGTTGTAGAGTAAGTTTTTCCAACACAAAATTGAGATCCCAAGCAGGAGTAGGAGCTCTACGTGGGGGTCTTATATTCTTTGCCCCTCTAAGAAACTGCTTGAACAAAGGATGCGAAAACAATGGTGGGTCACAATCATAGTGAGCTGAAATTGCTGCAGCATGAATCTTAATGGAAGAGAAGGACAAACCTTTGTCCAATAACTCAGTAAGATATTGAAGAGCCACACTCAAATTAGGCTCAGAAATCTCCAAATTCTTTGCTGTACTCCAAAATAAAAATCTCTTCCATTTTTCTGCGTACACTTTCCTTGTACTAGGTCTTCTAGCTTCCATAATCACATTTAAAACTTGTTGAGGAAGTTGAGACCTGCTGTGTTTCAACACAGAATATGCCAGGCTGTTAGATGAAGAGAGTGAAGCTTGACATTGAGCAGATGACCGTCCTTCTGAGATAACAGATGTGGAATCAAAGGTAAAGGCCATGGAGGCTTCCTTACCAGACTCCTTAGTAGTGGGTACCAGTGTTGCCGAGGCCAATCTGGAGCTATTAAAATCATCCTTGGCTTGTCTTGTCTGACCTTTAAGAGCACCTTTGGAAGAAGAGGCAGAGGTGGAAAGGCATACACATGAAGATTTTTCCAACTGAAAGAAAGAGCATCCACTTTCCAAGCTGTGTGATGAAACCCCTTTGTGCAAAACTTTGGCAGCTGGTGGTTTAGTGGAGAAGCGAACAGATCTATGTCTGGAGTTCCCCATGACACTGTCAATTTCTGAAATACATGAAGATCCAGTTTCCACTCGTGGGGATCCATGATTTGTCTGCTTAACACATCTGCTAAGGAGTTCTGTGCTCGGCAGAAACCTTGCCTGAAGAGTTAGTTGCAAGCTGAGCGCAGTCTCCCATAAAATCATTGCTTGCCTGCATAGAGGATAAGAATGTGTTCCCCTTGTTTGTTGATGTACCACATGACAGTTGTGTTGTCTGTTAGAATCAACACCTGCCCTGGAAGAAGTAACTCCTTGAAAGCCATTAATGCAAACTGGACTGCTAACATCTCCTTCATGTTGATATGTAGATGCTGTAGTCTGGCAGGCCACTTGTCTTGTATCCACTTTCCATTTAGATGAGCTCCCCAAGCAATGTCCGAGGCATCTGTCGTTAAAATCTGACTCGCCTCTGGCCGGGTCACAGAGAGTCCCTTGTTTAGGTGACATTCCTGAGCCCACCACAAAAATTCTTTTTGAAGGCAAGGTATTATTTGAATGACAGTGTCCAAATCCTGGCAGTGCTGTGTCCATACATTTTGAGATACCATTGCAGCTTCCTCATATGCAGTTTGGCATTGGGAAGCACCAGAATACAAGATGCCATGAACCCTAATGCTTGAAGGACTGTCCTTGCAGTCAGCACGGACTGATGAGATAGTTGATGGAAGTAAATGGATAGACTCTTTTGTTTGTCCGGGGTTAAAAAGGCCATCTGGGCTGCTGTATTCAGTCTCACACCCAGAAAGCACATGTCTTGAGAGGGTACTAGACTGGACTTTATTTCGTTCACAGAATACCCTAGGCATCTTAGCACTGCTATGACATATTCCAGATGCTGTAGAAGGTCTTCCTTTTCTTGAGCCAGAATCAGGCAGTCGTCCAAGTAAGGATAGATTTGAATTCCTTTTAGCCTGAAGTAAGCTATCACTGGAGCCAGAACCTTTGTGAATACTCTGGGCAGTAGATAAGCCAAAGGGCAATGCAGAGAACTGATAATGAGAATTTCCAGCTCGAAAACGCAGATACTTCCTGCAACTTAGTCTTATAGGCACATGAAGGTAAGCTTCCTTGAGATCTAAAGTTACCATCCAGTGATCTTTGCCCAGCAGAGGTAAAAGCTGTTGTAACGTCAACATCTTGAACTTGGGAATGTCCAGATAAGTGTTGAGGATAGATAAATCCAAAATTGGTCTCCACGTGTTCCCCTTCTTTGGTACTAGGAACAGGCGAGAATAAAATCCTAGGCCCCTTTCTGATACAGGGACTGGCTGAATGGCCCCTATTTGGAGTAACAGAGAAATTTGCTTGTGAGCCTCTTTCCTTTGTGGAGGAGGAACGTCTGGCATGCCTTTGAAAGGGGGCAATGTATGGAAATAAAACCTGTAACCGTGGTGAATGATATCCGACACCCATCTGTCTTGAGTAATTAAATCCCAATTTTCTTTGAAAAGAGACAGTCTTCCTCCCAAAGGAGCTGCCAGACGAGAATCTACTGGCAGCTGAAAAGGCAGGTCATTGGGCCTGTTTACGAAAGGACTGACCCCTGCCCTCACCAGAAGTCTGAGCAGGTGAACTTCCTGTTCTAGGCCTAAAAGAACCTTGAGCTCTGCCCCTACCACGTCTAGACCTACCCCTAGACTGGGAATCATAAGCAGGATATGTCCATCCCTTAGTAGGCCAATTTCTACTAAACTTCGGTGGCTGCACCTGCAAAAAATCTTTAACAGTTTGCATAGACTTAGCTTTGTCCTCCATTTTCTTTAAAACTGCTTCCACAGGCGAACCAAACAACACATCAGACTGTAAAGGAGCATCCAAAATCCTTGTTTTAACATGCTCAGCTAAATTCTGATCCCTCAACCAGGCATGCCTGCGAAGAACAGAACTAGTGGCAGCCACCCTGGAGGAGGCCTGTACAGCATCAAAACCACATTGCAAAGAATGCTTACCCACTTGTTCAGACACATGAACTAAATCCAGCAACTCTTTACACTCAATACCTTCCGCCAAAGCATCCACCTTAGATTTCAATTGAGAAAGGAGATAATTTTGATATTTTAGCATGTGAAACTGACAATTCAACACCCTCATGGCTAAAGTGGAAGAAGTATACACTTTCTTTCCCCATCTATCCAAAGCCCTTGCCTCTTTATCAGTGGGAACAGGGTTTTTAACAACAGAGACCTTAACACCTTTAGGTCCCTGAGAAACAGTTTCCGGGTCTGCCCTAGGACTCTTAAAAAGATACTTATGAGCTTCAGGCACCCTATAGTACCTATCAGGTTTAACAGGAGCAGGAGGCAAAGAATCAGGGTTCAGGGAAGCCTCTGCAAAAACATCTTCCACCACATTCAACACAGGAGGTATAGCTAAGGGCCTATGCTGGGGTAAAAACAAGAATTCCCTAAGCCTTTTCCTGGAATCAGAGTAATCTTGGCCTTCCCATTTAAAGTGCTCCCTCATGGAATGCAGAGTCTCTGAAAATGAGAAATCCTCAGGAGGAGAAGCTGTAGGAGTGGAATCATCCACATCAGAATCAGAATAAGGAGGAAACTCCTGCAAGTCTTCCGCAGAAGACTCAGAAGCCTCTGAACACTGTTCCAAACTCTCAAACTCAGGTTCCACCCTAGGCCTCTTATCAGGAGGGGGCATAGAACCTCTGATCATAGTAATCAAATCTTCTGCCATTTTAAGCATATGTTTCTTAGGCACAGAACCTGAAGTGCTAGGAGAAGCCCCCACTGAAGCTAAACTTGGCCTACCTCTCAAAGAAGTTTTGGAAACAGAAGGAGAGGCTCTAACTACCTTGGGAAGAGAGGGAAGAACAGTTACCTGAGAAGCCCCCTCAGCCTGGCCTACCTCCTGAGAAGGCACATCCTGTAACAGTAAAGTCTCTGCCTGAGACTCCAAAGAAACTCCTGGCAAAACCTCTGGCTCCACTGAGCCTTCTAAAGAACCGACGTCCGGGACTGCCGGTTCATCAACCCTAGGCTTCGCTGTTTTGTCCTTGCGCTTGGTGGACGAAGCGGGCGACGGAGCATCCGACGGCATTTTATAATTACAACGCTTCCCAAACACTAACCTGGCACAGTCTAACCGTCTCTTAATAGTGCGTTTGTTAAATCTAGCACAAGAGCGGCATCCAACAACGCCGTGCTCAGGCCCTAAACAAGGTATACACAAGGTATGGTAATCCCTATGAGGTATCTGTTTCCCACAAGAAATACAGTTATTCACTTTTTCTGACATCCGGTTAAATACTGAGGCAAGAAAAAACCAAAATGTTCCCCAACGGGGTACTTAGCCAACTTTGATTCGGTCTGAAACTCCGACTTCAGAAAATTTCAGAACGCCAACCTGCACTCGCAAAACTGCTTCTGCATCGGACCATGCGGCAAAAAAGACTGAGGATATGACGTCGGTCATGCGCATTAGTACCCTGACGTACTGACGTCAGTCTAATGCGCCCTGACCGACGTCAGCCATATACTTTGGTATTCGGGCCGACTGGACAGCGGACTACCCAATAGTTAGGACTGCAGCAATGTGGAATGAAGAACATCACATCTCAGGCTCCAGTCATGGAAGTCAGCAAAAGGATTCATATACAAATACCTGTGTCATAAAACTCACTGCTGTTTACATTATCTGTGTGTGGGGGGGGGGGGGCTGTCTAGCAATTTAAGTAAGGTATAGCATTTTTCCTGCCTACTGGGTATAATGTATCCATACCTCCAGAAAAGTGCTTAGGACATAACTACTAAAAAAAGCAAAATAAACATTTATCCTGTATTTTGAATATCATAACCATGGTCAGTACTGCTGAAAGTGACAAACTCAGGGAATACATATACTAAGTTTTAGACTGTGTCATCTTAGGAATTACTCTTAAAATAGCAGCAATTTCAGAGTTAGCATATATAATTAACAGAAGTTGCAGGACTGTAACACAGCCACCAGTAGTCAGTAACAGTGGGTTTGTGACTTCATTACTTTTAGTCTGAAATGAAGGATCTTAGTTAGCTATAAATTCATACAGCCTGTAGACAGGACACTCCAGAGCTTATCTGAAACCATCCAGCACTGATTTATAATTCACTGTGCAACCTCTTGGTAAGCGAATATTTAATCTATTATTTTTTTTTTACCTTTAATTTTTACTGGTGTAACGAGAAGCGACTGAGTGATAGTATAAAGTATGCCAGTGTTTTAGAGTGAGTGGCACAAATGGTACGGAAGGTGACTATGAATTACTTCCCCATGTACAACGTGTACTTAATTTTTATTTGTATATTGTTTCTGTGCTTTCCTCACCCAGTTTTACTTAAATTACTACTTGTTTTAATTTCCTTGAAACCTGTTATGATGGATTTCAATTTATTTTTCTCTTTTACAATTCTTTCTTTTTAGCTGAGAAAGGCTTCTTTAAAAGAGTATGCCAGTAATGATTTCCTGATACACAAGTATCTTGGCCAGTGTGCTAAATGCTGTGTATATACAAATGTAACGCCTGATGACGTTGGAGGCTTGACTTCATCATGTTAAAAGATGGATGATTTGCTTACTACTATTAAAAATAAATCTAGACTTACTGAAGATGACTGCACTTGTACAGTTAGCAGAGACTGGAAAACTGTTACATATAGAGTGAAGGCTGCGTTCATGAGATAAATAATATTATGCAAAGTGCAAATTGAACATATTTAGGAAAGGAAGTGACCTCTGTTAGTTAAGATCACTTGGCACCTGTTAAACATGATCCTACAGATGACAACTTTGGAATTCAGGATTCAAGTATTTAACAATCTGAGGGTTCAGGGCACGTAGAAGAAAATTAAAATAAAAAACAAGGAAGAAGTTCAGAACAAATAAAGAAAATTAGTCTACAATGCAAAAGAATACACATAGAAAAGGGGACTTCTTTGTTGTGTAAGAATGTTACCCTTCTTTGTAATCACAAATCATTCTGTCTACAGATCAGAGAAGGTAGAAAAACGAGGCAAAGGGGCATACTAAGATGAAGAAATCTAAACTAAATTTGGAAGGATTAAAGACTGTGGTGCTGCGGTAGCGTTGTCGCCTCACAGTAAGATGTTGTCCTGTTCGATTCTCAGCTAAAGTGTCTTCTGTGTGGAGACATGCATGAATGGGCATACCTTCGTTGAAGGTTGTGCGTCAGGGCTGGCAACTCAGTACGTAAAAATCTACTGCCAATCATTAGCAGACCGGAGTTCCGCTGTGGCGACCCCTAACCGGGAAAAGCCGAAAGATACAACTGTAAAAGTCAAATCCAATGCTGAGAACATGTCACAGATTGTGGAAGCACAAAGATAGCTAGATGAGAACTGCATACTTGCAAATGAAATGAGTAAAAACAGTGAGAGTAATAAGATTAACGGTGATGATTATTATTTCATAACAACTGACACAGCAGACATTACTGAATTAGAAGTGGGAGATTCTTAGATCTAGTAAGAAATAATATACTAGCAATTGGAGATTCAATTATTTGAGGAAATGATACTTAAATTTGCAGACAGGATAATGAACATCAAATTGTGTTATGCTTACCAGGAGCAAAAATACAGGATCCAAGTACAGCCGTGGAATGCCTTAATGTAAGGAACTTGTAGAAACTTTTTATTCATCATCATCATCATCATCATCATCATCATCATCTTCTTTCGGCTGCTCCCGTTAGGGGTCGCCACAACAGATCATCTATTTCCATTTCTTGCTGTCCTCTGCATCATGCTCTTTCACACCAACCGCCTGCATATCCTCTCTCACTACATCCATAAACCTTATCTTAGGCCTTCCTCTTTTCCTCTTACTTGGCAGCTCCATCCATAGCATCCTTTTCCCAATATACCCAGCATCCCTCCTCAGTGCATGTCCAAACCAACACAATCTTGCTTCTCTTGCTTTGTCTCCAAACTGTCCAACCTGAGCTGACCATCTAATATACTGATTCCTAATCCTGTCCATTCCATTTCTAGTCACAACCAGTGCAAATCTTAACATCTTTAACTCTGCAACATCCAGCTCTGACTCCTTTTTTGTCAATACCACCGTCTCCAATCCATATAACGTAGCTGGTCTCACTACCCTCTTACTCTTACTGGTACCAGTCTGTCACAAATCACTCCTCACACTCTTCTCCACCCATTCCACCCTGCCTATACTCTCTTCTTCACCTCTCTTCCACACTCACCATTACTCTGAACTGCTGATCCCAAGTACTTAAACTCATCCACCTTTACCAAATCTACTCCCTGCATCCTCACCATTCCTCTACCCTCCCTCTCACTTACACACATATATTCTGTTTTAGCCCTGCTGACCTTCATTCCTCTCCTCTCTAAAGCATATCTCCACCTCTCCAGGGTCTTACATATCCTGTACCACTCTTACATATTTCTCTGCCACTCCCGACTTCCTCATACAATACCACAACTCCTCTCTAGGCACCCTGTCATATTGTCTCTCTAGGCACCCTGTCATATGCTTTCTCTAAGTCCACAAAGACACAATGCAACTCCTTCTGACCTTCTCTGTATTTCTCCAACACTCTCAGAGCAAACATTGCATCTGCAGTGCTCTTTCCTGGCATGAAACCATACTGCTGATCACTAATCATCACCTCCCTTCTTAACATAGCTTCCACTACTCTTTCCCATAACTTCAAGCTGTGACTGATCAATTTTATCCCTCTGTAGTTACTGCAGCTCTGCACATCACCCTTATTCTTAAAGATAGGTACCAAAACACTTTTTCATTCATATTGGTTCAAATTATCTCATTTTAAAGGACTCGCTGACTGGCACTGTGGAATTTGTAGTCCTCTTAAACAGCATTGCTTGAACACGTGTTAGGACTTATTTTTCAAAAATCTCATATTGAAAGGAGAATCAGGTCGCAGTTAATGAAAAGATTTTTGGGGTAAATACCCACATGAAAAAATTACCCATTTTAAAAAGTGGAAGTGTGTAGAACATCCATGCCTAATTTTGAGCATATATATTTAAACAGGATGGAGTCCATTTGTTGAGGCATGGCAGGAAAACTTTTGCAGAAGATGTATTGCAGTATCAGATTACCACAAGGCAGGATTTTTCTTACAACAGAAATGTAACAGTTCACATTTATCTGTGCTGGTTATTAATGCTGGGAGCATTAATAATGAAATTTTTTTTTTTAAACTGAAAAATTTGTTACATTTGAATAAAACTGATTTGCTGTTATTAATTTTAAAACATGGTTAAAGAACACTGACTGAAAACACATTCTAAGTATAAATGATTTTTACTCAACAAATTGTGTCAAAAATCAGATAAAGGTATGAAAATAGTGATTAAAGATTGCTACCAGAGTTGTGATTATTACGTTTGATAACAACACCGATACAGTAGATTGCATAACTGTGACAATAAAGACAATTTTGGAACAAATTACAGTTGTTTGAGTTTATACACCACCAAAGTCAAGTGCTGATGACTAAGAGGAATTCATACATTTCTTGTGTGAAACACAGGAGGGAAAAATAACAGCAGCTAGAGAATAAAAAAGTTATGTAGTCACCATAACATTCCATTTGTGTTGTCCATTTTCATTCTTTCTCAACTGATGGATTTGGATCAGACTCAGACACTTCTTCCAGATCATTGGATCCTAAAATTCAAAGATCCTCCCTTTCCCCACAATGCTCCACCAGCCTAACATACCTCAGATTGAGTTTGCTGCCCCATGCATGTAAACAAATAACCAGTGACAGAAAACGACACTGGCAGCATAGAAAACATAGAAGCCGGAGCTCAAAAAAGGAACAGAGGTTCCTACACAAACTTGAAGGTCTCTCCGGAAAGCAAACAAGGACGGGGCAGGTGGGCGGGAAATTGAGGAAGAGCGGAAATGGACAACACAGCTGGAATATTATGGTGAGTACATAACTTTTTAATCTGATGTTATCCTTTTCATTCATTCCTCATCTGATGGGACAGAGTCCCCAGCTACTGTAACCTTGGGACTCTCTTAAGGAAGGATATTATGAACGAATGCTGAGCCAAATACCCCAGTGTTCCTAAAAGTTAAATCCAATTTGTAATTAGCAATGAAAGTGTGGGAGTTAGACCAAGTTGCAGCCGCACATGTTATCTACAAATGCTCTGGACCAAAAAGCTGAAGAAACTTCCATAGATCTTGTGGAATGGGCCCTGGAGGGTTTCAGTAAAGATAAACCCAATTTACTACTGATAAAAGGTTATACAATCAGTCAACCATTTGGCCAATATAACTTTAGATACTGGATTGCCTTATCTAGAAGAAGAAAAGGAAACAAATAACTGGTCAGATTTCCTCAAGTCTTTGGTTCTGTGAAGGTAGAAATGAAATTGTCTATGCATATCCCAACAGACTTAACATGTATTCTCCCTTGTTTGAAAAAAATTGGAAAGAAAACTGGGAGATTAATGAGCTGGTTAATATTTCAGTCAGAAGTTATCACCCTGTATTTGTGAAAAATTAGATAAAGAGGCTTACAAGACAGATCCTGGAGTTCAGATACTCTTCTAGCTGGCATGATAGCTACCGAAAAATAGTTTACCAAGATGAAAATTTTAGGCCAGCTTTAGCTGAAGGTTCAAATGGAGACTGAGCTAAAGCCTGATGCATTACATTTAAATCCCAAGGTGTGTAGAATCTTTTACTGGAGGTCTGAAGGAAAAGGCTCCCTTGAGAAAGGCCTTACATAATTTAGAAGAGGCTAATGAGTTACTTTCGCCCATGTGGAAATTAGACATACCTGCCAACTGAACTCTAATAGTTGAAAAACTATCTCCTTCATTAAAGATTGAAGCTAGAAATTCAAGGATTGCTCGTACAAACACTGAAAAGGGGGTCCAGATCTTTGTTAAGGGCACAGTATACAAATCTTTTCCATTTACTCTTATTAGTCTTTCTAGTAGAAGCTTTATGGGTAGATAGTAAAATAGGCTGGATTGAGGAGGAGAGACTGGGCTGTCTAGCAATCAGTGGAACTGGAGAAACCATGCGGTCACTTTGAGATGCATGTCTGGGTGAGACACATCTGTTGGTGAGACAGGAGGTCTTGAGTAGAATCCAGAACCCATGGTGGATGTAGAAGATGAGGCCAGAGGAACGGGAACTAAACCTTACAAGGTCTGAAAGGAACAATGAGGGTAACTGCGCTCTTCAACTGAACTGCTTTCTGAAGAAATTTGGAAATTAGTGGCAAGGGTAGAAAAACACACAGGAGTCCAGAGGGTCAATTGTGCACTAGAGCATCTCTCAGTGACTCCCCAGCTGGACAGATTAGGAAAAATAACCTGCTGCACTTGTTGTTGAGGGTGGAGGCAAAGAAATTTCAGCATGGCTAGCCACACCGACAGAAAATTCTGTCACTTTGACATTGAGACACCACTTGTGAGACATCAGAATGAACCTGCTTAATTTTTCTGCAATTATGTTGGATTTCCCTGAAATGTGGGTTGCTATTAGAAAGCAGTTGAAGGAGATTATCTACTGCCATACTCTCAGAGCTCCTCGACAAAGAGGGTTAAGATCTGGTTCCCCTTGTTTATTGATGCACCAGACTACTGACATGTTGTCCATCTCCAATGCAATTGTCACAGAAAAGAGTGAGTCCTGAAAGGCCTGCAATGCTAGGAGGACAGCTCTTATTTCCAGGACACTGATATGAGTCTTGGCCTCTTCTGAGGACCATGTGCCTTGGACTGTCGTTCCCAAGTAGTGCTCTCCCTAACTTGAGCTGGAAGACATCCATGGTCACTGTGGCCTTGGGGAGGGGGAGAACAAAGGGACTTCCTTTGTGGAGCGGGTTCAAATGAATCTACCACAGAAGATATATTTTGCACACTCGAGTAATCTTGACTGACATGGATAGTGGATTTTGGGGAATGGACCACTGAGTTGACAGAGTCCACTGAAGGATTCCCATATGGAATCAGGTCAAAAGACCAAGGGTGAATTCTGCTGCCATGGATCCCAAGGTCTGTAGTATCAATTGGGACAAAAGGGAAGAATACTGGGTCACTCTCTTGACTTGGGACTGCACAGTGTCTATCAGAGTTGAGGAAGAGAGTCTATTTGACTGACTGTGTCCAAACAAGCCGTTATGAATTCCAGACTCTGTGTTGGGGTGAGATGAGATTTGTTGTAATTCCTAGATGAGAACACAATTGGAGCAAGTGGACGATGATGCCTGGTCAAAGCAGTAAGGAGCCAGTCATCAAGATATGGAAACACTCTGAATCCCAGCAGTCTCAAGTGAGCTTCTATGACTGCCATGCATTTGGTGAACACCCTGAGGGCTGTAGTAAGACCAAAAGGAAAAGCTCTGAACTGGTAATGACTAGCTCCCAGCCGGAAGCATAGGTATCTCCTGCAGCACCTGTTCATTCTGATGTGATAGTATGCATCCTGAAGATCTAGAGAGCACATCCAATCGTTCTTTTGCAGTATGGACAAAATTAACTGAACCATGACCATCCAAAACTTTGTATACTGCACAAACTGTTTTAACTTGCTGAGATCCAAAATTGTTCACAAGTCCCCTGTCTTTTTTGGCACTAAGAAGAATCTTAGAGTATGTTCCAGACCCTCTTTGGTCTGGAAGGTCTTCTTGGATGACTCTTTTTCCAGCAGCTTTTTTATTTCTAGAGATACTGGCTCCTTCTGACTGGATGGAAAATCAGGGATTTTCTTCATAACTACTGGAGGGGGGGAGGGGGTAAGGAAAATAGTATGATATAACCTCTGGATATAATCCTCTGCACCCACAAATATTTTGTGATAGATAGTCAGGCTTTCTGATGCAGGGATAAATGACTCCTAACTGCCTCCAGAGAGGGACAGTTTGGGCAACCTTCAGGAGCACTGATAAAGCCCGTCTGAGAAAGATTCTCTAGATCCCTGGTTCTGCAGTCCACCTCTGCCACGAGGACAGCATCTTCCATTTCAGTTCTCTTCTCTGCCCCTGGGGGAACTATCTTCATGTCACTCTTGGAAAGAATCCTGATATTTTTTAAGCCACATCTTTCTGCCACTTTGTTGGTTCCTAGAAAAGGGCCTTCAAGGGGTAGAAAAATGTACATCGACAGCAAACAGGGCCTTTCCCTCTTGTTCACAAATGGAGAGTGTGTCCTTAACCTTGGGGCCAAATGTACACTGTGCAGCACAGGAGATCAACCTCATGGAAAATTTGAGATACTGGAGGGTGGACAGCTGCAAGGAGATTCTATTCCCATCCTTGTAGGACATGGACCTGGAAAGACATATCTTGTAAAATGTGCCAGGTAATTCAGCAACCTAAGTTCAAAGGTCGCCGAAGCATAACCTCTCCTCAAATCTGTCCAATGCCTTAGACTCCCCATTAGTGGGATGGACAGATGAACTCTGCTCTGCTATTTCCTTCCTTATAGCTGCTGCAATAACCATGGCATCAACAGAGACTCCCTTACTCCAGTGTGCATGGTCTTCAGGTGGAGGCAAGAATTTTGTCTGGTCTCTTAGGTATTGGCACAACCCTGTCCAGCTCCTTCCACTCCCACCAAGAGATAAAGTTAACAAGTTTGTTGACTCGGGGGGGGGGGGTCACCCAAGAAATAGATGAGCCAGACCCAAAAGCCTAACACCAATTCCTCTTCAGCTGGGGTATTGGAAGACCAACCACCTCTTTATTTTAGGAGTACCAGGATGTCTCAGAAGCAGAGGTCATCATGTGGTGATCTGGAGACCCTCCCCCCCCAATCAAAATCAGTGTCCTCTGTGAAAGATTCCTGGGAGGAATCTAAGTGCCTCCTTTTGCATGTTCTCTTGTGAGAGACTTCCTTGGTGGTGTGTTCTGGGGAAATATCTGATGAGATTACAATGTCCTGATGGCTGGCTGTCCAAGTAGAAAAGATGATTAGGGCTCAGGACAAGGAACAGTATGAGGTAGGGGTTATCTGATCGAATGGGGGTAGGGATATCTGTTCTCTAGGCATAGAGAAAACCCTATCTACAACCTCAAAAGCAGAGCTCCTGGGAGAAACAGAAGTCGACAGATCAGAAACTGAAAACTCTTGGACCACTGACTCCTACAGCCCCATCAGCACTCCACCCAAGGAAGGAGTTGGATGTGAGCTAATAAATATCAAAGCTCCAAGGAGAAAAGATGGCTCCAAAAGCTTTGAAGTCGATTCCAAGCCCCTGGATCTGGCACTGATGCTTCAGCTCCAAAAGTCCTCCAACTTTGAGGCACTTGGTGCTGGTCGACTGAAGTTAAGGAAATAACATTCTTTGGATCCAAGGTAAACACTCCCAGGGATCTCAGATCTGATGGGTCTGAAACAGAATGATAGCTCAGTAAAGGAGATAACAAAGGTGAAGTTGGTAGACGATGGCTCTCAGGCCTGCAAAGGGTCAGAGTTGGGAGAAAACACATCTGTATCTGTGCTCTGAGGAACTTCCTCATTATCCTGTCCACGTCTGCTTTGGAAAGGCTTATGGAGGACTGAAGAGAGGTGGAAGTGGAAGGATACCTACAATGCCTTTGAGGCAATTCCTCTAGGAATGAAAAGGGGAGCCTGGAAGAAATAAGATCCAATGGGAGTGGAGGAGTATGGATCTGTGGAGACCTTGTGCTTCAAGGAGATGGATCCAATTTTTATGGACCTTGGCAGATAGCTCCAATGAAGGAGCTGAAGCAGAAAGATGTTCTGGAAATCTTTTTCGAGACTCCTTAGAGTATTACCTTTAGCTTTTTCAGTCTTCTTATGGGTTTGAGCCCCAGCCACTGAGGGAGAGGATTTAGAAGGCAAGAGACCCTGGAGAATCAACTTGTTTTTACAATCAGTCAAGGCCCTAGAATTGAAACCAGAGCAGATATATCACAGTCTACATCAAGGTGGGCCATATCCAGACAAACATTACCTCTGAGCATCAAAATCTGGGATTCTATACCCACAGAAAATACACTTCTTAAACCCAGAAGCTTTGTCTGATATTTTAACAGCCAAAAAAAAAAAAGGCAGCAACAACAAAAAAACTTAGTAAGAAGGCCTAGAAAAGATAGAAGTGCACTAGTATACCAACAGGCAAATAAAACTTTTTTTAGGGAAAGAGAAAAGTTGAAAAAGGAGAAAAGCTACCAACAATGGTAGAAAAAGCTACTCAAGAAGTACAAAGGAATCTCAACAATGGTAGTAAAGAAGTATGGTAAAAAATGGTAACTTAGCTCTTAGAAAAGGAGACACTAAAAAAAAGTAAATTATGGGAGGGCGGAAGAAGACAGGTAAAATACCAAAATATAGCAACTCACAAAACCCAATTAGTAATAAAAAGAAGTTATGTACTCACCGTAACATTCCATGTGAGTTGTTCATCTCGCCTTCATTATTACAGTTGGGTTCAGAGCCGATCCTCGTCTCCGAGTCAACCTTCTACAAAGCTCAAGGTCTTCAGACAGCTCAAGGCCAAGTCCCTATCCCATGATGCATCTCGAGTTACCTCAGATCTTGTTTGCTGCGTCTAATAATATCATGTGCCATTCTATCACTCTTTATGAGAAAACCCATAGAAAGACTGAGCAACCACGATAAAACTAGTATCTCGGTCCATGAAAAACTTTGAAGGTAGGAAGGTGGGAAGTAAGAATGAAGGTGAGATGAACAACTCACATGGAACATTATGGTGAGTACATAACTTCTTTATGTGAAGTTGTTCTATCTCGACATTCATTCTTACAGATGGGTAGCATCCCAAGCACCATCTTTCTCGGGTGGCTCATGGGAGTATGTTTTTCAGGACAGTGGAACCAAAGGAGGCCCTGTCAACTTTGTAATGAGTGATAAAGGTATGAGGCTTTGACCAAGTGGCTGCTGCACAAATGTTGTCTATAGAAAGCCTAGCAGAAAAGGCAGAAGATGTGGACACTGCTCTGGTAGAATGAGCCTTAATTTTGTGTTGTAAAGGTAGATTAGCAGCTGAATAAGTAAATGTGATACAATCAGATAACCATCTAGACAGTGTTGTTTTTGCCATTGGCATACCTTTTCTGGAATCTGAAAAGGAAATGAAAAGCTGTTCTGATTTTATGAACTCTTTTGTTCTATCCGGGTAAAAGCTGAGCTGTCTATGAACATCAAGCTTGTGCAGCATATATTCTAAGTTGTTGGTGTGTTTGGGGAAGAACACTGGTAAAGCTATTATCTGGTTAAGGTTAGCTTCAGTACAAACTTTAGGTAAAAATGAAGGATTTGTTCGCAGGGACACTCTGTCAGCATGGAAAATTAAATAAGGAGGCTTTATGGACAAGGCCTGACACTCTACGGGCAGAAGTGATGGTTACTAAAAAGATAGCCTTCCATGACAAATATTTCAAATCACATGAGGAAGCTGATTTGAAAGGTGGGAGAATAATGCATGAAAGCATAAATTTAGATTCCAAGGGGTATACGGGGATTTCACAGGTGGTCTGAGATGAAAGGTCCCTTTGAGAAAGGCTTTGGATAGCTTGTGTGACATTATGTTTAATCCTTCAAAGTCAAGTAAAAATTAGAGATAGCGACAAATTGTACCCGAACTGTTGCAGCTGCAGCTCCTTTATTGAAAAGCAGAGTCAAAAACTCTAATATGGAGGAAATAGGGGCTTGGTAGGGATCAATGTTATTTTGAGAAGTCCATATAGAAAATCTTCTCCATTTGCTAAGGTAAACCTTCCTAGTAGAGGACTTATGAGACGATATCAATATATGCTGCATTTCGTTTGCGAGGTTATGGAACCTGGCTATGTTGGGAATTGGAGCAGCTAAGCTGTCAATTTCAGGGACTGAAGACAGAAATGAAGAGCCCCCCGACTAATGCGTCAGAAGATCTGGAACTGGGTCCAGAATCCAAGGCTCTTCCAAGAGATGAAGTCGAAGGGAGGGGAACCAAATCTGATGAGGCCAATGAGGGGCTATTAGAATGATGGTCCTTCCCAGGGATTTTGCTTTCTGCAATACTTTGGGTATCAAGGGAATTGGTGGGAATGCATAGAGGAGACCCAGAGGCTAGTCGTGTATGAGTGCGTCCCTTGGGACTTCTCCCAGAGGGTGAATCAGGGCAAAGTAGCTTCTGCATTTTGTGTTCATGTGGTTGGCAAAAGCATCGCAGCAAGGCTGGCCCCACCTGCAGAAAATTCTCTCCGCTATCTCTTTCTTGAGGGATCACTCCTGAGGCAACAAAATTGCCCTGCTCAGTTTGTCTGCTATCATGTTGGATTTCCCCGGGATGTGCATTGCTATCAGAAAGCGTTGGGTAGATGTAGTCCACTGCCATACTCTTAAGGCCTCGCGACAAAGGGGATAGGACCTGGTTCCTCCTTGTTTGTTCAAGTACCAGACCACCGACATGTCTTTCTGAATCGCAATTGTTCCCAGAGGAAGAGAGTCCTGGAAGTACTGCAACGCCAAAAGTACTGCTCTCATCTCCAGGACATTGATATGCAGATGCGTCTCCTATTCGGTCCATGTGCCTTGAGCTGTTCTTCCCTGAAAATGTCCCCCCACCCTATCAGGGAAGCGTGCGTGGTCACTGTGGCTGCTGGTGAGGGTAGGATAAAAGGGCGACCTATCGTTACATGAAGAGAGGTCAACCACCACTGCAGATCCTTTTTGCATGTGTCTGTGATCATTATGAGAGGAGACATTGGGAAGCTCTTGGTAAGACCACTGAGTGAATAACAGCCATTGCAGAATCAGCATGTGCATGTGACCCAACAGTATCACTAATATTGCAGCTGCCATCATGCCTAACAATTTTAGCACTTCTGATGCTGGAGCCTTGTCCATATGATGTTGTGGACCTGTTGACGAAGTAGTAAAACTCTTTCTGCTGGAAGTCTCAATGTGGTGGTGTCCAATTCTGCTCTGATAAAACGATATGTTGCGATGGCGACAAGGCAGATTTTTCTGAATTTATTGTAATGCCCAGATGATTGCAGAGAGTAAGAGTGTTGTCCTTGGCTTGCATTAGCTGAGGCCTGGTAGTGGTTGTGAGGAGACAATCATTTCGTCTAAGTACTGAAACACCTGGAATCCTAAACGCCTCAGGTGAGCCATGACCACTGTCATACATTTGGTGAACACTCTGGGGCTGTAGTGAGACCAAACGGCAGGGCTCGAAACTGGTAATGATTGGCTCCCAGCCAGAAGCGCAGATGATCCCTGGATGGTCTGGCCATTTTTATATGGTAGTACACATCCTGTAGCTCTATCAAGCACATCCAATTGTCTTTCCGTAAAAAGGGAAGTATTGACTGAAGCGTGACCATCTGGAACGTCTCTTTCTTGACAGATCTGTTTAGTCTGCTGAGGTTCAAAATAGGACTCCAGTCCCCTGTCTTTTGGAACTAAAAAGAATCGATTGGTGCCGAGGAAGTCCGAGTAAACAGAACCGATGGCACTGGAACAGGTGTCAGCTCCAAAGGTTCAACAATCATCAGGTCCGACTCCCCCAGCTCTGAAGGACCGGTATGGCTCCGAGGAGGAAATTAAGTTGATGGCAATACAGTCTTCAGTTCCAAAACCGCTTGGGTCAGAGCCGATAAAAATTTTGCAAACGCCGATGCCTGTAGCAACGTCTGCACTACACGATCCACATCCAAATCGGATAGGTTGATCGAGGACTGAGATGAATGGATGGGATGGGGGCACTGAATGAAGAATCGGAGACTTTAGTACCTTGGACATCGGTTCCAGGACTGGGAACCGGCTCTGAAAAAACAAGACACTCGGCTCAGAGGGCTGTGGAGCCGACGTCAATGGTTTCTTGGATTTTTTTACTTCCGAAGAAGAAGACTATGAAGACTTACTAGACTTATCCTGGTCACTCAAAGCTTCCTGAAAGGATGGTTTCAGACATCCTCTATGAGCTTTCTCTTTCTCTCCTGAAGAACTCTGGAGGAAAAAGAATGGCAAATGGAGCAGCTTTCTTGTAGGTGCAAGGCGTCAAGACAATACAAGCAATTGACATGACTATCTGTCACAGACATCTTTTGTCCACATTTTGGACACTTCTTAAAGCCTGACTTGGGATGCTCATCTCTATCCTGGTCAGCCATAATCAAAAATGTAGTATCTAGAAAAATCTACTGTACTATAAAAAAGACTATACACACCCAAAACTAGTTAAATAAGCCCTAAACAACAATGGACTAAATATACTGTGACTAAACTGTCACTATTGAAAACAAACATACTAATTACTTACTCAAACTATTCTAAATAAGCTATATATAATACAATATACTGTGACTAAACTGTCACTGTTCAAATCACACAAACACACACTAACTACTTATTCAAACTACTCTAAATGTAACAGGCCTAATAGAAAAAAACGAAGGCCAAAAGAGAGCTATATATATAATGAAAAGGCACACCAAAGAGAAAGGGGATATTACTATTAAGCTATAAGTATTAAAGACTAAATCTAATAGTAGAGAAGTAACAATATTAGCTGGATAATATTAGAAAAAGAAAACTGTACTGGTCCCAGCTGTGCGAGGAACCTCCTATCTATTTTAGCGGCAAATTAGATCTTGGGTAACAAGGTGCATCATGGGATAGGGACTTGGCCTCGAGCTGTCTGAAGACGTTGAGCTTTGTAGAAGGCTGACTCGGAGACGAGGATCGGCTCTGAACCCATCTCTAAGAATGAACGGCGAGATAGAACAACTTCACATCAGAAGACTATACCAAAAATGTTTGAGAGCTAAGAATCCGCATCTGAAACCTACTAGCAGTAAATGAGAGGTACATTAAGTTGGTGGGGCATTACGGGTAATGAGAGGAGCTCAAAAGTTCTAGGATCCAATGATCTGGAAGAAGCAGCAGAGTATGATCTGAGTCTCAGATCCAAACTATCAGTTGAGGAATGAATGAAAATGACATCATCAGATTTACATTTATTAGAAATAGACAGGAATGATACAGATTCTACAACATTAGTATGAAAATTGTTTCAGACTGTAAACAAACCTATCAAGTAATGGAACATACTCAACACCATGTTGCTAAGGAAATGACTGATACTTCATGTTGAGTTTTACCACCTTTGATGTTCTGCGATCATTGGGCTATAAAGGTCAAATTACTGCTAGATAATTCTGCCAAACTGTACACAGAAGATTAATACCACACTATATGAAAGCAAACCAGTCACTATGTAAAACTAATTAGAGTGACGCATTCAGTGGAAAGGCTACAAAATGAATGTTGCAAGTTTTGAAAGGAAAATTGTTTGAATGCAAAAATTAAAAACAAAATGTTTAACATTAGGAACTAGGTATACAAGGTTAGGAATATATATTTAAATAAAAACAAAGTAGATCAGCAGTTCAGCGGGGTAGCAGCCTAACTGTACGAATCCACAAAATGCAAAAGGCTTGAACGCAAGATTATTTTATTAAAAAAGCGTTTTCGCTGCTTAAAAGTTATGCAGCTTCTTCAGAAAAAAGTCATAAAACCAAGCACTAAGCTTTTTTTAAAATATTTAAAGGAAGTGGTTAAATTACATCACTTCCTGCAAAATCCTTATTAAAACGCACAGATTGAAAAGACATTGTGAAATATACCCTGGTACACACAAAAAAGTGGCCAAAGGGTAACCAAATCTTATTAGAAAATCACAATGATAAGTATATGTTGCATTTAATCACAAATTCTAACAATAAAGAAAACCAGGAAGGGAAAAACAAAAAGAAATAGAAGGAAGAAAAAAGTGGAAGGGGGGTGGGGGAGGGGGGGTGGGCGCGGGGGTGGGGTGGGGGGGAAGGCAAGTGGAGAAAAAAAGTAAAGAAGGGAATAAAGAAAAAAGAAAGGACCTGGTATCATAACTGAGTCCATAATAATAATAACTCAAATTAGAATAAATCAAGAAATTA
This sequence comes from Protopterus annectens, assembly GCF_019279795.1. Taxonomy (NCBI): domain Eukaryota; kingdom Metazoa; phylum Chordata; order Ceratodontiformes; family Protopteridae; genus Protopterus; species Protopterus annectens. Next base: position 44,413,575 of record NC_056750.1, read on the forward strand.
ACCTAAACCATTTGTAAAGATATTCACATAGCTACAAATACTAAGAACAATCTGTATAAGATATATATATAATATGTATATATATAAAGTAAATTCACACCACAGATTCTAAAATAATAAAAAACAAATCCACACTCTAGAATAGCTTTATTTTATCTAGTATAGCTTCTCAATTTGAGAACTGCAGAAATATTGCAGTTCTCATTCAAGCCTGGGTTATTAAATGCGTTAAGTGTTATTTGCCATTCAAGTTCTTTAAGTTCTAATAAACATGATGTAGGGCCGCCCCTGATGTTGTTCAGTAAATGGTCTATGCCCATAAAGCTGAATTTGTGGCTAGGATAGTTTTCTATATGCTTAGCCAGGGCATTATCCAATTTGTAGTTCCTCATAGCGTATATATGCTGATAAATACGCTGTCGGAATTTTCGGTCCGTCTTGCCAATGTAGAATGCAGGACAGCATTCACATTGAGCTAAGTAAACGACCGACCGAGTATCACAGTTGATTCTGTGTTTGATATAATATTTCCTCCTATTAATTTGAAAAGACCCTCCAACTTTTATGACGTTGCAGTAATTGCAAGACCCACAAATAGAACACCCCTTATTCCTAAAAAAATCAGAACTCGAGGAATTGTTCTGTAACAGCTCCTTAAGGTTTTTACCTCTTCTGAAAACTATTTTTGGAAATTCACCCAATTTCTCAGATAAGTATAGGTCACTGCTGATAAAATACCAGTTTTTCCAAATGATTTCAGAAACCATTCTGGAATCATTACTGAACGTAGTTATAAAACTGGTGGTAAAATTAACCTTATCTGGAACGGTGGTAGTATTAGAGATGGTGAATTCTACATCAGTGGAAGGAGGGAAAGTAATTGAACCCGTAGTTACCAATACATTGTTATCTAAGTTGGTCTTAAATTCATCCAATAAGGGTTTGAAAAACCCTGTTGACCTTTTGAGTTCGATTTCAAGAATAGTGTCATCTAAAAGGGTCTCAGGGTATCCCCTACTTAGAAATTGATTCTTCAGAAATTGAACTTCTTTTTGGAATGATTCGGATGTATTGCACATCCGTACAGCCCGCACTAGTTGGCCTTTTACTATTCCACGCTTTTGCTTAAAAGGATGCAAACTAGTAAAATGAAGAATTGAGTTACAAAAAGTCGGTTTACGATATACTGAAGACAAATATCTTTTTCCATTTGGGTCTTTTTTAATTTCAACGTCAAGATAATCAATAACCTCACAAGAAAAGTGGTAAGTAAATTTCAGAAATGGGGTGGTTTGATTCATATACTCAATAAGAGTGATTGCCTCATGGGATTCACCTTTAAAAAGGATGAAAATATCATCCAAATAGCGGGTGTATAATCGTAGCTGTTTCTTAAATGTTGGATGGGAGAGAAGGAATTTACTTTCCCAATAAGACATAAACAAATTAGCCCCGCTCGCCCCGCAAGGAGATCCCATGGCCACCCCCTGTTTTTGAAGATAAAACTGGTTATTGAATATAAAGAAGTTGGAGCTTAATACAAGGTCCAACAATTCAGTAACTATCCTGATTTCATTAGAGGTAGCCTTCAATTCAAGTAACTTCAGTTCTAACCATTCTATGGCCTCTTGGTGAGGAATTGAAGTGTATAAATCTACAACATCAATGGTTAGAAAGTTATTAGAGTCTTCAAACAAAATGTTATTGATGTTGTTTAAAAAAGACCATGAGTCTTTACAGATGGCAGGAATTTTCTTGATGTATTTGGATAGTATTTCGTCAATTAACTTGGCTGACGGATATGTCATGGACAATCTGCCATCAACCAAGGCCCGCATGGGTGGATTACCTAGGTCTTTATGTATTTTGGGAATTCCAAACATGACGGGTACTTTGGGAAAGGTGATGTCCAGATAGTTGTACAAATCCAAATCGATAATCGCTGAGAGGAAAAGATCTCTCAAGTAGCCTCTCATCCTTTTATACGCCAAGTTCATTTCATTAAGAGAGGATACAGAGTATGCAGGTGAATCCAAGACTGCTAACATCTTGTCTATGTATATGTTGTTATCAAAGACAACTAGACCTCCTCCTTTATCAGGCTTGATCAAACGAATAGGTAAGGCTTTCAAATCTGAAAGAGCCGTTTTCTGGTCTTTGGTAACATTGGGTTTATGAAAATGGCTGCAGGATCCACTTTGACTACCCAAATGTCTTAAATCAACTTCACATATGGATTCAAAAGTCCGTAAACCGGTATGTAACGGAGGGTTGAAAGTACTAGAAAGCTTTAAAGTTGGAATGTTACCATGGTCATTGTCATTGAAAAGCAAGTTCAAGTTCAATTTCCTCACGAAACATTTCAGATCGATGATAGTTTTGGTTAAGTTGAAATGAGCACTGGGAACAAACGTATTCCCTCTGGACAATAATTCTATAATCTCAGGTTGTAAATTTATTAGGGAAAAATTATAAATTTTGAAATCCCCTTTGAGATTTGTAAGAATCAAAGGATAAGTTTCACATTCCAAAAAGGAATCATCAGATCTAGATGTGTCCGAGATTGTTATGACATTTGGTTGTTGCGAGACCTGTTCCTGGTTTGGTAAATCCGAGGCGGAAGTGGTCCTAAAAAACGGTTATTACCGTTATTTACAGTATTATTGTTATTCCTTTGGAAATCAGCCCTATTATTCATGTTATTTTTATTATTGCCTTTGATTCTATTGCTTCTGCGGGGTTCACTCTGATAGGACACACCAGCTTCTACGTAATTGTCATCGTTTCCCTCTCCATTGTTATCGTTATTAACGTCGCCGTCATTCTGTACTTCTATTCCTAAGTTGGTTTCTCGGACCTCTGATTTTTGTAATTTGGGATAGGCTTTGTGTTGTTGGTACGCTGTTCTATCCCTAATTAATTTCTTAGTTTTATTTTGTTTAAGTTTAGTCATTAAACCATCAATGCTGTTGAATATATGGTTATAATCGAACTTATATCTCAAAAAGTCCGCATCAAGTTTAATTAAGTCATCCAAGAGGTTAATTTCTTCCGTAACTTTTTGTATGTTCAAAGAATAGTGTTTGACCAACAACTCCAGTAATTGTAATCCCTGTGCTTCAAAGAGGCCCATGAGGTCATTAAAGAAATCAGAGCCTTGGATTAAGCCTGAGGGCGAGAAAGAAGAACGTAACCCCTTAGGGATGATGTGTTCCTTAATGCACTGTTGGAAATAGGAAACCTCAAGTTGTAATTTCTTGAGTTTCAACAATTTATTGTCCAATTTCTTTAAGTTATCCAAAATAGTGTTAATTGTGGAAGCATTGTCCAAAGTCCCAGTAGCCGGTAGTTCCAAGTTTGGCGCTCCAGTAAAAGTAAAGGCGTCCAAATTAGAAATCCATTCGGACATAATAGGAACTCCTATAAGCCTCTGGTTACTAACATTTTGCTGTTGTATAGTATTTAAGTTAGCCATTTGAATACCCATATCAGAATTATTAATTGCAGTGCTTTGTGCTCCTCCGTTGCGAGATCCACTAACAGCAGGGGGTTGAGCATTTGGTATGGAGTTCCCCGTGCTGGTCGCCGATGGAGGAAGGCCATTAGTATCCGAGTTTGAGTCATTACTGCGGAGCCCTGCACTTAGAATCGGTGGGGCCCGCAAGCTGTTATTATTTTCAATAGCGTCAATCCGTGCGTGTATAAGGTCCATCCTCTGTGTTAGAGAAACTAACAAAGCAGCGATGTCTAAGTCCTTAACAGGACTATTGTTGGAGGATCCGAACAAGTTCGGTGTGTCAGGACTGCTAAAACCTTCTGAAGCCATACCAGGGACCAACGTAGAACAACAATCAACCAACGAAGAAGATCAGCAGTTCAGCGGGGTAGCAGCCTAACTGTACGAATCCACAAAATGCAAAAGGCTTGAACGCAAGATTATTTTATTAAAAAAGCGTTTTCGCTGCTTAAAAGTTATGCAGCTTCTTCAGAAAAAAGTCATAAAACCAAGCACTAAGCTTTTTTTAAAATATTTAAAGGAAGTGGTTAAATTACATCACTTCCTGCAAAATCCTTATTAAAACGCACAGATTGAAAAGACATTGTGAAATATACCCTGGTACACACAAAAAAGTGGCCAAAGGGTAACCAAATCTTATTAGAAAATCACAATGATAAGCATATGTTGCACTTAATCGCAAATTCTAACAATGAAGAAAACCAGGAAGGGAAAAACAAAAAGAAATAGAAGGAAGAAAAAAGTGGAAGGGGGGTGGGGGAGGGGAGGGGGGGCACGGGGGGGGGGGAGGCAAGTGGAGAAAAAAAGTAAAGAAGGGAATAAAAAAGAAAGGACCTGGTATCATAACTGCAATATTTCTGCAGTTCTCAAATTGAGAAGCTATACTAGATAAAATAAAGCTATTCTAGAGTGTGGATTTGTTTTTTATTATTTTAGAATCTGTGGTGTGAATTTACTTTATATATATATATACATATTATATATATATCTTATACAGATTGTTCTTAGTATTTGTAGCTATGTGAATATCTTTACAAATGTTTTAGGTTAATTTCTTGATTTATTCTAATTTGAGTTATTATTATTATGGACTCAGTTATGATACCAGGTCCTTTCTTTTTTCTTTATTCCCTTCTTTACTTTTTTCTCCACTTGCCTCCCCCCCCCCCCTCCCCTCCCCCCTTCCACTTTTTTCTTCCTTCTATTTCTTTTTGTTTTTCCCTTCCTGGTTTTCTTTATTGTTAGAATTTGCGATTAAATGCAACATAGGCTTATCATTGTGATTTTCTAATAAGATTTGGTTACCCTTTGGCCACTTTTTTGTGTGTACCAGGGTATATTTCACAATGTCTTTTCAATCTGTGCATTTTAATAAGGATTTTGCAGGAAGTGATGTAATTTAACCACTTCCTTTAAATATTTAAAAAAAAGCTTAGTGCTTTGTTTTATGACTTTTTTCTGAAGAAGCTGCATAACTTTTAAGCAGCGAAAACGCTTTTTTAATAAAATAATCTTGCGTTCAAGCCTTTTGCATTTTGTGGATTCGTACAGTTAGGCTGCTACCCCGCTGAACTGCTGATCTTCTTCGTTGGTTGATTGTTTGTTGTTCTACATAAATAAAAACAAAGTACTTGTTATGATGAGAGATTAAAAAAATACAATAAACGGAAGGGAGGTTAAACTATAACTTTGAAAACTGAAATAAACAGGTCAGACAAATTAAACACAGTGCAAGACAAAAAGAAAATCTGAATAAAGTTTTTATAAAGATGTTGAATATAACAGGAAGCCATTTTATAGACACACATGATGCGATAGGAGTAAAAACAAGCAAACTGATAAACTCTGTGCAGATTCTAAAATTTATTCTCAAGCACTACAGATAACAGATGCATTTATAAACTCTTATGTAAAACAGTTTGGCTCCACAAGGGGGTGATAAATTGTTCTAGCAACATTCAAGTAACTTCAGATACAGAAATTAAATTAAAGTGTACTGAAAAAAGAACTATACAAACTGGACCCGAAAAAAACTGTCTTTTAGGGAAATGGAACAACCCCAGAGAAGTTATGCACTCACCATAATGTTCCATGTGTGTTGCCCATCTTCACCTTCATTCTTACCAGGATGGGTTCAGACCCGATCCTCAGATCTAACTCAGCCTTATATACAAGCTCGAGGTCTTTAACTAGCTCATGGCTAAACCCTATCCCAGCATGCACTAGGAAAGCTCCCCAGATCTTGTTTGCAGTTATAATAACAGAATACAAAATGAAGCCAGTTTAGTAACTTAGAGAGCAATAAAGGTCAGACAATAATGATACCCAACTGCACTACCTCTGTCTCCCAGGAGTAAAAAGGCTGGGAAAGGAGGGCAGGATGCAAGAATGAAGACAAGATGCACAACACACATGCAACATTATGGGGAGTACATGCTCTTTGTGTGTTGTCGTCCTAGCTCGCCTTCATTCTTACCAGGATGGTACAGTGTCCCTAGCACCATCTTTCTTGGTTGGCTCAAGGGAAAATATTCTTCAGAATCGTGGAACCAAAAGAGGCTCTGTTCCTGGAGGCCAAGTCAACTTTGTAATGAGTAATAAAGGTATGTGGTCTTGCCCATGTTGCCGCAGCACAAATGGTATCTTTTGGTAGTCTAGCCATAAAGGCGGAAGAGAATGCAATGGCTCTTGTAGAGTGGGCTTTAATTCTGGGGAAGATCTCAGTTTTGTGACTTATAGATGAAAGTTATGCAATCTGAAAGCCATTTCAAAAGTGTCACTTTAGAAACTGGAGTACCTTTCTTTGACTCTAAAAAGGATATAAATAGTTGGTCCGATTTTCTGAAGTCCTTAGTCCTGTGTAAGTAAAAACGTGATTGTCTATGCACATCCAGTTGGTGTAACATGTATTCTGCTTTATTCTTGCAATATGGATAAAAGACTGGTAGTTCTATGGATTGGTTCAAATTTGGTTCTGAACATACTTTTTGCAAAAAGGAAGGGTTTGTTGGTAAGGAGACCCTGTCTCTATGGAACAGCAAGTAGGGGGGCTTTACTAACAAGGCTTGCAACTCTGACACACTTCTAGTAGAGGTAATAGCTATCAAGAGAATACTTTTCCATGTCAAGAATTTGGGTTTGCAAGATGATGCTGGTTCGAACGGGGGAAAAATTAAATGAAATAGGACAAAAATTAAGTCTCGTGGTGCTGGAAGGTCTCTGATAGGTAGTCTTAATAATAAAGTACCTTTAAGAAATGCTTTGCATAGTCTATGAGACATAATATTGAGGCCAGATTCCCCTAGATGGAAAATGGATAGAGCTGCTAGCTGAACTCTAATGGTAGCTGCAGCTGCACCTTCATTGAATAGCTTAGCTAGGAATTCTAGTGTGGAATTTACTGGGGCAGAAAATGGGTCAATATGATTATGAGAGGCCTATAATGAGAATTTTTTCCACTTGCTTCTATATATCTTTCTCGTTGAAGCCTTATGAGAAGATATTATGATGTGTTTAACTGAAGAAGAGATGTTAGTTAACCTGGCTATGGCTGGAATCAGAGCAGCCAAGCTGTTAATCTGAGGGTCTGAAGGGAAGGATGGAGCATTCCTGATGCACGAGTCAGAAGGTCTGGAACTGGGTCCAGAATCCAAGGCTCCTCCCGAAGATCAGGCCACAGGAAGGAGAACCAGACTTGATGAGGCCAATATGGAACGATGAGTATCAAGTCCATTCCCAAGCAACTGGCTTTCTGTAGAACTTTGGGTATTAATGGGACGGGAGGAAAATCGTAGAGGAGACCCGAAGGCCAATTGTGGACAAATGCATCCCGGAGGGGGAATAAGGACAAAGTAGCTGCTGCATTTGGCATTCATGGATGTCGCAAATAGGTCACGGCAAGGCTGGCTCCATTTGCAGAAAATCTTTTCGGCTACTTCCTGTTTTAGGGACCACTCATGAGGCATCAGTATTGCTCTGCTGACTCTGTCTGCTATCACGCTGGACTTCACGGGATGTGCGTTGCTATCAGAAAGCATTGGGAGGAGGTCACCCATTGTCATACTCTCAGGGCCTCTTGACAAAGGGGTAAGATCTAGTTCCTCCTTGTTTGTTTATGTACCATACAACTGACATGTTGTCTGTCTGTATTGCAATAGTTCCCAGCGGAAGAGAGTCCAGGAATGCTTGCAACGCCAGAAGCACCTCTTTCATCTTTAGGACACTGATGTGCAAGTGAGCCTCGTGATCCTGCCAAATGCCTTGGACTGTCTTTCTCAGATAATGCCCCCCCCACCCTGAGAGGCATCCGTGGTCACTGTGGTTGGTCACTGTGGTTAATACTTGGGGAAGTACAAATGGTCGACCTAGCATCACATGAGTGGAGTAAAGCCACCAAGATTCGGTTATCAATATTTTGTGGGACATAGGCAGTTCCTGCATTGACCATTGAGTGAACAGTAGCCACTGGAGAATTCTCATATGCAGACGTGCTAATGGGATCAAGGTTAGTACCGTAGCCATGGTCCCCAAAACATTTACGACTGTCCTTGCTTGTGCTTTTTTCTTTGCAAGAAGATTTAGAACCTGACATCATAGAACTTGCACTCTTTCTGGAGGAAGTTTGGCCATCATACTTGTTGTATCCAATTCTGCTCCTATAAAAATGACATGCTGAGAAGGCAGCAAGGTATATTTCTCATAGTTTATTGTAATTCCTAGGTGAGAGCAGAGCGGCAAGGTGGTGTCTCTCACTTTTATTAGCAGATGCTCAGTGGTAGCTGTTAAGAGCCAGTCGTCTAAATATGGAAACACCCAGAATCCTAGGCACCTCAAGTGAGCCGCAACTACTGCTATACATTTGGTGAACACTCTGGGGGCTGTAGTGAGGCCAAAGGGCAGAGCTCGAAACTGGTAGTAACAGACTCCCAGTCAAAAGTGCACGTGTCTCCTGGATCGCCTGTACATTCTCATGTGGTAGTATGCATCCTGGAGGTCTATCAAGCACATCCAATTATCTTGTCCCAGAAAAGGGAGTATTGACTGCAATGTTACCATCCAGAACCTGAACTTTCTTACAAATTTGATTAGATTGTTGAGATCCAGAATTTGTCTCCAGTCCCCTCTTTTCTTTGGAACTAAAAAGAATCTTGAGTAAGTTCCGGATCCTATTTGGTCTGCAGAGACTGTTTGGATGACTCTTGTCTAACAACTTTCGAATTTCTAGTGTTGCCAGTTCCCTCTGACTGGGTGGAACGTCCGAGATCTTTTTTATGTTTGGGACTGGGAAGGAAAAGGGGATGGAGTAACTGCTGAATATGATGCTTTGTACCCACTTGTCTTTTGTAATACATAGCCAGGCTTCTGTGTACAAAGATAAGTGGCCCCCGACTGCCTCCAGGGATGGACAGTCGGGCCTCCCTTCAGGAGTGCTGATAGCACTTACCAAAGAAAGATTCTCTGTCACCCTGATTCTGTGGATCCCCTCTGCCATATGGTTAGAGTCTTCTATTATTACTTTCCCCCTCTGCCTCTGGGGGAAGATTCACCATATGTGTCCTGGAAAGCTCTCTAACATTTTCAAAACCATATTTTTCTACTTCCTTTCTGACCTTCGGGATATGGTCTGGTAGGTAGGGAAAAATGGACTCCTATGGCAGAGAGAGTCTTTCCTTCTTGTTCACACCTGGTTTGTGTGTCCTTAACCTTGGGCCTGAACAGAGATGAGCCATCAAACAGGGAGTTCACAAAAGAAGACTTAAAGGGCTCTGCAAAGTCACACAAGCACATCCAAGAATGTCTCCTTTGTGAAATTCCAGTACCTGCTGCTCGTCTTGCTCCATCCGTCAAATGGAGGAGTTGACAACTGAATTTAAGGTAGAGAGCTGAGAGGAAACTTTCTCTGACACCACGGCAGCTACTGAACCTTGGAGATCATCTCCTAACTCCTAAAGGAGATCTTTCTGTAATCTAGTAAAGTGGGTCAGGTAATTCAGTGGTCCGAGTGCAAAAGTCACTGAAGAAAAAATGTGCTTTCCATATATGTACTTTGTAAGAGACTCCTTGTTCAGTGGATGAACAGAAGATGTCTCAGAGCTCCTTCTCGGTGGCACCACCATAGCATCTACTGGGACTCCCTTAGTTAAGATGTTTTTGTCTGAGGGGGACGTGATGAACTTATTTGGCCTCCAAGGAACAGATTCCACTGAATCTGGAGACTCCCACACCTTTTAAGAAACTAAATCCAAAAGTTTGTAGAAAGGTGGAGACACAAAAGTGGAGGAAGAGTGAGATCCAAAGGCCTTCAGGTACACGGTCTCCTCTGCTGAAGGGTTGGTGGAATGCCTCTCTGTTTAAGTATTTCTAAAATGTCTCCTCTGCATCTTTCTCTGTCAAAGCAACCACCTGCATGTCCTCTCTCACCACATCCATAAACCTTAACTTAGGCCTTCCTCTTTTCCTGTTACCTGGTAGCTTCATCCTTAGAATCTTTTTCCCAATATACTCAGCATCCCTCCTCAGCACATGTCCAAACCAACGTAATCATGCTTCTGGCTTTGTCTCCAAACCTTCCAACCTGGGCTGAACCTCTAATATACTTATTCCTAATCCTGTTCACCCTTGTTACACCCAGTGCAAATCTTAACATCTTTAATTCTGCCACATCCAGCTCACACTCCTGCCTTTTTGTCAATGCCACTGTCTCCAACCATATAACATAGCTGGTCTCACTACCCTCTTGTAGACCTTCCCTTTCACTCTTACAGGTACTCGTCTGTCACAAATCACTCCTGACACTCTTCTCCACCCACTCCATCCCGCTTGTACTCTCTTCTTCACCTCTCTTCCACACTCACCGTTACTCTGAACTACTGACCCCAAGAATTTAAACTCATTCACCTTCGCCACCTCTACTCCTTGCATCTTCACCATTCCTCTATCCTCCCTCTCATTCACACACATATATTCTGTCTTACTCCTGCTGACCTTCATTCCTCTTCTCTCTAGAGCATATCTTCATCTCTCCAGGGTCTCCTCCACCTGTTCCCTACTCTCACTACAGATCACAATGTCATCTGCAAACATCATAGTCCACGGGGACTCCTGTCTGATCTCGTCTGTCAACCTGTCCATCACCATTGCAAATAAGAAAGGGCTCAGAGCTGATCCTTGAAGATGCCACAATACCGGCAGAAAATGATTGACTTTAACAATTGGCTTAGCTACTGGTGTTATTACAAAGGGGTCCAATACTTGTCAGCTTGGAAAGACATGGTCGATAGGCCATGCTACTTTGCCAGGAATGGTATTCACCTGTCCCCTTTAGGCTTTCTGACATTGGCTAAAACATTGTCTACTCCTACAGTGCCTTTTTTAGGCATTGCCAAACAGATAAACCCTTCCAACATAACAAAAGCTACTCAGAACAAGCTAAAGGTGTTACTGCTCAATGCTAGGAGCCTCAAAAAGAAAATGCACCCCCTGGAAGCTCTCATCACCATGGAGAATGCTGACATATGTGCAGTTACCGAAACATAGTTTGAAAGCCACGGAAAGCACTCCAACAGTGCATGGCTGTAATGCCTTTCATACATTCCCACCACCCACTAAACATAAAAGAGTTAAAAGGAGAAGGTGCATTTATCTACATAAAAGATGAGTACACCTCATAGCTGGTCAAACAATAAGACATGCTTGTGCTACTCCATGTCCAATTAAGCATGGGAAAAATGCATTATCATATTCTTGATAGCTACAGCTTTCCCACTATGAACCAGGACACCCATACACCATACCTGAAGTTACTAGAATCTATCACCATCCAGCCCAATACTGTACTCATGGGTGATTTTTAACTACCCCTCCATTAACCGGGAGGCATACATAACCTCTTAACATGCAGGCCCAAAGATTTCTTGACTTTGTAAATTCAAAAGCCCTGGAGCAGCTAATCTGCACTCCCACTTGGGGAACAAATATCCTGGATCTGGTACACACAAATATGGGAGAGTGCTACACCACCCTAGTCTTATGTCCTAACTAGTAATATCAGATCACAAAGCAGCCTCCCTTGAAATAAAGGTACAACTAGTCCCTCCACCTAACCCCCAAAAACTTTAAGAACTCTTCTAAGGTAAATTACCCCCTATTAAGGGACAGTTTAGTTAGTTTCCAAGCTCCCCCAAATCCAGACAATGCAGAAAGCTATTCAGAGGCATATACAAAAGCCCTGTATGACCATAAAAGTGGCAGTACCAAACAAAATAAACCCAGGTCAAACTGCAAAAACAAGCCACCTTGGTGGACCCCTTGTATTAACAGACTGTACCATAAAAGAAAGAAAATCCTGTCAAGAGGTAAGAGGGAATGTGCACAACAGAAAAATAAGACCCTCATTAGTCTAAACATGCAAGTCTTTGAAAGCAGACTTTGAGGTACAAATAGCCTCCATAGCTAAGGATAACCATAAGACATTTTTCAGTTATGTCTGCAGTCCTAAGGGCAACTCCCAACAATATGCAGAATTAGTTATAGATGGCAGCACCTATGCTCAAGCTGGAAGACATAGCAAATTTTCTGGCTGACAAATTCAGCTCATATTTCACCTCCCATCACCACCAGTTCTCCCCAAAAAAATGCCCTCCACCACTCCACTGTCAATTATTAGCAAAGACCATGTTGCCACTGTGCTTTCTAAAGCTAAAAACACAGTTTCAATGGGGCCGGACAATATACCAGGTTGCCTCTATAAGACCTTATCAGACCCATTAGGAGCTATACTTAACCACAGCCTCTGGACTGGCTTTGTCCTGATAGAGTGGAGGACAAAAACAGTCATCCCTCTGCATAAAGGGGGATCATCTGCTGACCCAGGAAATTACAGACCCGTAAGTTTGACTAGTCTTATATGTAAGGCCATGGAAAGAGTCACGGACCTGATAAATAGTGACATAGGAGACCTCCAAACACTGGACCCGACCCAATTCGGCTTTGTCAAGGGCAGGTCATGCCTACTGAATCTGGTGGATTTCTTTGAGAAAGTCACTAAGGCCATGGATGAGGGTAAAACAGTACACACCGCCTATCTCGACCTGGTCAAGGCATTTGAAACAATTCCCCACAAAACTGGGCATAAATCCCTCCTGTCACCAGATGGATAGCCAGCTGGCTCACAGACAAGACACGTGTTTAAAGTGGGTGAATCTAGATCCAGTAAGAGTCCAATTACTAGTGGTGTGCCACAGAGCTCAGTAATGAGACCAGTCCTGTTCAGAATATACTTCTGTGAAGTCAAGGCAAATGTGGAAGGCCTCTGGATGACAAAGTTTGTCAATGATTGCAAGCTGGGAGCAATCATGGAATTCCCCACTGACGTAGATATCCTTCAGAGGAGTCAAGATCAGACAAATGATTGGTGCCAGAACCATGGCCTAAAACTAAATGGAAAAAATGCATTACTCTACCCTTTTGGAAGACAGATACCTCTGCAAATTACAACATCAATAGCACACCCCTTAGAGTGGACTCAGAGGTGAGTGATCTAGGTACACAGATGGAAAGTGGCCTGAACATTGACACCATGTGTCCACAATGGTGAGGAAATATTTGTATGTAGCACAAGTTATAAGTAAAGGTATGGCATCCAGATCCAAGGAAATTAAAGTCCTGCTGTACTCAGCCCTTATTAGACCAATAACTGAGTACAGTGCGCCATCTGGCATGTACTTTACTAGGGACTTACACTAACTGGCATGACCTTAGATGTTCCTCACAAAGAAAATACAGGGTGTAAACAAAATGAACTATGTGGATAGACTAAAAGCCCTGTGCCTTGTCTCCTACCGAGTGTTAAGGAGTGACCTATGCCTGACTTACAAGGCACTCACAAATCCAACCCCTGATGGAGCTGCTATACATCTGCAAGTCAAACAGCATGAGGATCACCCTGTCTAGTGATCTAAACTTAGTCAGTGACTCAAACAAAACATGCTGGAGAGACAGATATGGGTTTCAGAGATTGATTACTCTTCTTTGGAACAGGCTTCTTATTCACATTAAGCAAAGCCCTTCCATGCCCCTCTTCAAATGCAATTTGAAACAATGGCTAAGGAATCACAAATTCACACCTGAAGTAGTGTTTATGTTCCTTATGGACAAGAGCAATGTAAGATACTCAATGCACAAGCACAGACCTATGCCATCTTTTTTTCCCTAAGAGCCATATATTGGGTAAAGTTGGGTTATACTGGCTAGCTTGTAAGGGCCCTTAAGCCGTTAGCCTAGCAATCTCTTATGAACCTATTGAGACATACATGTTAAGAAATTCACCTCATGGCTGCAGACTAGTGCTTAAATAGAAGTTATGTTCTTACCATAACGTTCCATGTTAGTTGTCTTCTTCTCGCCTTCTTCTTGCTGGATGGGTTCGGAGCCGACCTCGGCTCCGACTCGGCCACTCTAAAAGCTCGAGAGTTGGTTCCACCGGCTCGAGGCTCCCCTTATATCCCACAATGCTAGGCGAGAGTTACCTCAGATCTCGTTTGTAAGCTAACCCCAGCTTATAATAGTAACAGAATAACTGTAAAACAGAGTCCACCTCTAACAACAGGAAGAAAGAAGGGTGACCTACATCCTGAACCAGGAAATATGCATAATAGCATATGTCTAAGAAAGAGGTGGTAGAAAGAGAGGTCACAATCACAACTCCTCTAGGTCTGTCCAGGCCGGGGGAAGGAGGGTGGGGCAAGAAGAAGGCGAGAAGAAGACAACTAACATGGAGCGTTATGGTAAGAACATAACTTCTATATGTTAAGTTGTCTATCTCGCCTTCATTCTTGCTGGATGGGACCGCGTCCCTAGCACCTTGTCCCGGGTGGCCTAACGGAACAGACTCCTGAGAACAGTGGAACCAAAGTTAGCTCTATGCCTAGAAGCTAAATCCAACTTATAATGAGAAATGAAAGTGTGAGGAGTAGCCCAAGTAGCCGCTGCACAAATGGTGTCAATAGGCAGTCTGTCTTGGAAGGCTAAAGTAGTAGCCAAAGCTCTGGTGGAATGAGCCTTAGGTCTATCAGGCAGCTTTTGATGTCTAATTTCATATACAAGGGAAATCAAAGATGTTAGCCATCTGGATAATGATACCTTTGAAACTGAAAGTCCCTTTCTGCTTTCCGCATAGGAGACAAACAGCTGATCAGATTTTCTGAACTGTTTTGTTCTATCCAAGTAGTACCTCAATTGACGGTGAACATCCAGACAGTGTAATTTTTGTTCAGACCTATTGGAGTATTCTGGAAAAAAGACAGGTAGATCAATGCTTTGATTTAAATTTGACGTCGAGACCACTTTAGGCAAAAAGGACAGATTAGTTCGTAAGGATACTCTGTCCTTATGAAACAAAAGATAAGGAGGACGACAGCTGAGTGCTTGTAGCTCTGAAACTCTTCTAGCTGATGTAATAGCTACCAGAAAAAGAGTTTTCCATGATAATAATTTTAAAGAACAGGAGACTGCAGGTTCGAAAGGGGGAAGAATCAAAGAAGCAAGAACTAAATTTAGGTCCCAAGGAGAAGGAGGATTTCTTATAGGAGGTCTGAGAAGAAAAACTCCTTTCAAAAAGGCTTTGCAAAGCTTGTGGGACATTAAGGCAGATTCAGAAATACCCACATGAAAGTTAGAAATAGCTGCCAATTGAACTTTAAGTGTAGAGGGAGATGAACCTGCATGGAAGAGTTCAGCTAGAAAATCAAGGACTAATTGGATGGAAGCAGTGAAAGGATCTATGTCCTTTCCTTGAGCCCAATATGTGAAGCGTTTCCACTTACTCAATCTTTCGAGTGGAAGATTTATGGGAAGCTATCAAAATATCTCTAACAGAGTGAGATAATTGAGGAAGCCTGGCTAAGGTTGGAACTGGAGGAACCAAGCAGTGAGGTTCAGAGAGGGGAGGGAGCGATGAAACTGACCCGACTGATGGATAAAAAGATCTGGAACTAGGTCCAGATTCCACGGTCGCTCCAAGAGAAAACGATGTAGAAAGGGGAACCACACTTGTCGAGGCCAGTAAGGAGCAATGAGGATCAATGAGGCCTTCTGAGCGATAGCTTTCTGTATCACTTGAGAGATCAGTGGGAAAGGAGGAAATGCATACAGAAGTCCCCGGGGCCAAACCTGGACTAGAGCGTCTCTGCTGGGTTGGCCTGGTAAAGGGAATAGAGTGAAATATTCTCTGCACTTGCTGTTTTGGGGAGTAGCAAAAAGATCGCAGCAAGGCTGACCCCACTTGAGAAAAATTTCTCTCACTACAGAATCTTTCAGAGACCACTCGTGAGGCATGAGTATAGCTCTGCTCAACTTGTCCGCAATTTGATTGGACTTTCCGGGGATGTGCGTTGCTATCAGAAACCGCTGAGAAGAAATCGCCCATTGCCACAGTCTGAGTGCTTCTCGACACAGGGGGTAAGATCTGGTTCCGCCTTGTTTGTTGATGTACCACACTACAGACATATTGTCTGTTTGGATTGCAATCGTTCCCAAGGGAATAGAGTCTTGAAGGGCTTGCAACGCTAAAAGCACTGCTCTCATCTCCAGAACATTTATGTGCAAGTGGCATTCGTTTGGTTGCCATGTGCCCTGGACCGTCCTGCCCTGATAATGCCCCCACCCGATCAGGGAGGCATCCGTTGTCAGAGTAGCAACCGGAGGGTGGAACAAAGGGTCTTCCCAACAAGAGCTGAGGGAAGACATCCACCACATGAGATGATTTTTGCACGCTTGCGTGATCATAATGGTGTGAGACATTGGAAGTTGCTGGTATGACCATTGAGTAAAGAGCATCCATTGAAGGATCCGCATGTGGTATCTGGCTAATGGAAGCAGAGGTATGGCGCTGCCATAATTCCCAACACCTTCAGAACTAACCTGGCTTTGATTCTGTTGTTGTTGAAAAGGAGTGATACCAATTTGTGAATGTCTGTTATTCTCTGATGTGTTAGTCTTGCAGACATGTTTATTGTATCTAGATTTGCGCCTATGTAGGTAATAGTGCGACAAGGCGACAAAACAGACTTTTCGCAATTTATTGAAATACCCAGCTTTTGACAAGCGAAAAGTGTAATCTCTGGCCATCAGAAGGAGATGCTTGGTGGGAGCTGTGAGGAGCCAGTCGTCCAAATATGGAAACACCTGGAATCCTTGTCGTCTCAGGTGAGAAGCTACCACTGCCATGCATTTGGTAAACACCGGGGCAGTGGTGAGACCAAAGGGCAGGGCCCTGAACTGAAAATGACTGGTTCCCAGCCTGAAGCGGAGGAATCTTCTGGAGCGTCTGTTCATTTTATGTGATAGTACGCATCCCGAAGGTCTATAGAGCACATCCAGTTTCCTTTGCCCAAAAGGGGAAGGATGGATTGCAGCGTGACCATCCGAAATCTTGTTTTCTTGACTGATCTGTTCAAGACACTGAGATCCAAAATTGGTCTCCAGTCCCTGTTTTCTTTGGAACTAAAAAGAACCTTGAGTAGATTCGGATCCTTGCTGGTCTGCTGGAACTGGCTGAATTGCTCTTTTGCAAGCAGTTTTGAAATCTCCAAAACCGCTAGATCCCTTTGAGCGGGTGGAGCGTCTGGAAGGGATTTTTGACTGATTTGGAATGTGAAGAAAGGGGATAGAATAGCCTTGGAAATGATGGACTGTACCCATTTGTCTTGAGTCAGGGATAGCCAGGCTTCTGGGTACAGTGACAATCTTCCCACGACTGCCTCCGAAGATGGGCAGTCGGGCAACACCTCAGGGATGCTGAAAGGGCTTGTCAGGGTTGGCTTCCCCATTGCCCTGGTTCTGCGGTCCCCCTGCCCCTAGGCGGCGTCTACCATTGTTATTCCGCCTCTGCCTCTGGCGGGAAGCGACTCTGTCGTCAGGCGAAGTCCCTTGAGATTGTTTACGGAACCACATGTTTCCACCTTTCTGGCCTTTGGGGTAAGGGCTAGAAGGAGTAGAAAAATGGACTCCGACGGCAGAAAGGGTCTTGCCATCAGTCTCGCACCTAGTCAAGGTTTCTTTCACTTGAGGACCAAAGAGGGATGATCCATCAAGCGGGGAGTTAGTGAAAGACGTCTTGAAGGGTCCAAAATTGCATAGCCGCATCCAGGCATGCCTACGTAAGGCCACACCTGTCCCTGCGGCTCTGCTCGCTCCATCAGCAGCGTAAGAAAGAAGGCATGGAGGAGTTGGTTATGGAGTTAAGGGTAGCCAGCTGCGTGTTCATCTTATCTTGGAAACCCGCAGCTGTAGGGTCCTTTAACATTTCACTCGCTTCCTTGATCAAGTCCCTTTGAGGTCGGGTAAAATGGCACAGGTAGTTCAGCGACGCATAGTAAATGTCGCTGGCGAGAACATCCGCTTCCGTACCTGTCCATGGACCTAGATTCCTTGTTAGGTGGATGGACAGGTACTGAAGGATCAGCTAGCTCCTTCTTAGTGGCAGCAGCTACCACCATAGCATCCACAGAGACTCCTTTTGTTAAGAACTGTTTGTCTGCTGGTGCTGTTATGAACTTGGAGGGTCTCCTGGGAGTGGGGTCCACTGAATCAGGAGCCGTCCATGCCTTCTTAGCAACCACCTGCATGAGGGGGTCAAGGGGGGACACCCAGGAGGTGGAAGGGCGAGAGCCAAGCGCCTCAAGATACACAGATTCGTCCTCCGAAGGGTTGAGGGCTGGCCAATTTCCCCTCTGTTTCAGGATCTCCAGAATGTCTGCAAATGAGACATCTTCAGAAGGGGAACGGGGGGAACCCTCAGAATCATCCAAATCTGTGTCTGACGTGATGGACTCAGGTGAGTCAATGTGTTTCCTCTTACACTTCCTCTTCCGAGGGGCTCTTCTGCCAAATCAGGAGAGGCCTCGGAAGAGGATGAAATCCCCACACGGGGTTCCTGAGGAGCTGGCTCTCTGCGGTCCGGGATGAGGGAGTGAGTCGACTTAGCCTGAGGCACCATAGAGGGAGGGGCGGACGGAGCCGACTGTGGAGTAGAGCCAGGCTCTAACACACTCCGCATGACCTCGAATGCACCCCTGTCAGGCAGAGCCAGAGGTCCCCGCTCCGAGAAGCTAAGAACCCCCCTCGGCACCGACAGTGATGGCTCCGAGGCCGATGTCGGAGCTGAACTCACCAGCGCCGAAGCACCGAGAGGGAGAGGGGGGTCGGACAAGGGTCCGATGCCACTCACCCCCTCGGAGCCGACGAGGGAAGTCGGCGCCGAGATTCTTCCAAGGAAGAAGCGGAGCCGGCAGCGGGCCGAAGACAATTGTATCGGCTCCGACGCTATCACAGTCTCGGTTCCGACACGACCCGGCTCCGAGCTCAAGAGAGTCGAAGGAGGAATCTGTTGATGGACCGGGGCAGGCATCGACTGATGAGTCGGGCACTGAAGCATCTGGGCCAGTGCCTCGGACTTAAGAAGTCGACTCACTACCCTCTGAAGGTCATGATCCGACAGCCTCGATGACCTAGAGGAGTGAGATCTTTGGCTCCGTTCAGACAGCAGGGGAGATCCTGGAGCGAATGAGCGGAGCCAAGAGATGGTGACCTGGACCTCTTCCTAGTTGTCGGCTCCGAAGGTCTGGTGAGCCGACACGGGAACTCTACTACCTCGGCTCCGGCCGGAGCCGAGAGCCACAGAAACTGTGGACTGAGATTTATCGGCTCCAGCCGGAGCCGATGAAGGCAGAGGTTGAGAAACCTTAGGTCTCGGCTCAGTTGTCGGAGCCGAAGACCTAGATGCCTTAGAGGGCTTCCCTGTTGAAACAGATAGGGAATCCTCTGGTTTGAGTAAGCCTCTTAGTATCAATTTATTTTTTCTTTCCTGCAGGACCCTGGGGCTGAAGCCATGGCACACAGCACAGGAGTCCTGCAGGTGCAAAGGCCCCAGACAGTAGACACAAGAAGTGTGAGCGTCTGTCAGAGACATTTTCTGACAGCACGCATCACACTTCTTGAATCCGGAGACCTTTGCTTCTTTAGACATTTTAAACAGGTGTAAACAAACACACACACAAACACACTAGTTACACCCTGTCAAGTTAAATTATAATAAAAACCACTAACTAGGATTTTAAAATAAAATAATACACACACACTCCACTAGGGAAGAGAAAAGGCCTGTAGGCCCAAGGGAAGAACCTAAGGTTCTTGAGGGAAAAAAACGGAAATTTTTTAGAAGGGGATAAAAATTTCTCTAAACTAAGGGAATTAAGTAAATATATTAAATTAAAGGGGTTTTGAAAGACTAAATTACACAAGAAAAAGTCACTTACCAAGAACCGGTAGAAAACCAACCTCGAAGCTGTAGCGGCAAACGAGATCTGAGGTAACTCTCGCCTAGCATTGTGGGATATAAGGGGAGCCTCGAGCCGGTGGAACCAACTCTCGAGCTTTTAGAGTGGCCGAGTCGGAGCCGAGGTCGGCTCCGAACCCATCCAGCAAGAATGAAGGCGAGATAGACAACTTAACATCAGGTATTAAAACATTGTTAAACACCCTTCTTACATTAAAAAAGTGGTTTAACAAAGTTGGCTTTTTCTTCCGGAATTTGGAGCACTTCATGCCTTAAAAGATTATTATATTGTAATGAAAAGCATTATATAGTAAAACAATAAGTACTGCAAAAAATACAAAAAAAATGTTACTTATGAAAATACTAGATAGTAAAGAATTGACTGCATGCTCTACAGGCAATGGATACTTTAGAGGGTAAGCTAAAGATGAAACTGAATACAAAGCAGCATGACCACAGATTGGCCACATTGCACATATAGATTAAATACAATATATTACATTGTCTGTAAACTAGATTGCCCAGCAGATCATCTTACAGTTTTCTTCATTCAGCCACTTGTTATTAATAGTTATTCTCTGTTAAAGAGAAAGAAAACAGAAATGTCTTACCTGCTCCAATACGATTCCACAGAAAATTTCCATCAAATCCACCCATATAACCTGAAACAGAGGGAAAGACATGTATACAGTGGAGTTAAAGAATGCATTTCTTACTCTTCTGCTAATATACTGCACACAATATCTGTTCTATAGAATGACTACAAACATTCAGAAGGTACACTTGTTTAAAAAAACAGTTATGTACTTACCATAACCTGGAATCAGTGCTATCCAGTGTCATTATTCATCATGGATGGGTCTTGGATCCGACCTTGGATCCAAGCCAGCAGAATGAGCGACAGCTCCTGAGCTCGAGCTCCTCCCTTCCCAGGAACCCTTGCTACCCATAATCCTGAGATTGAGTTTGCTAGATAAATATCAGAACAGTGATACTGTCCTCACCCAGGAACAGCAGAACCAAACACACCATTACTCTAAGAATCCCCTGGCCACCAGAAGGAGGGGGACGGAGTGTGGGAACATGAATAATGACACTGGATAGCACAGATTCTAAGTTATGATAAGTAAATGACTCTTTACCTGATGCTATACATGTCATTATTGATCACAGATAGGTGAGAGTCCCCAGCTATCCATGACCTTGGGAGGTCTCAAGGAAGGACATGCCGGAGCACAGACAAACCAAATGAAGCTCTACCCCTAGATACCAAATCCAAATTGTAATGTGTTACAAAAGTATGGGGGTTTGACCAAGTGGCAGCAGCACAAATGTCATCCAAAGAAGTCTTACCCAGAATGCCGAAGAGGTAGCCACTGACCTAGTAGAATGAGCTTTAATAGGCTTGGGAAGATCCTTCTGATTGTTTTCGTAAATGTGAGCTATACAAGAAGCTATTCAACATGAAACTGACACTTTGGAAATGGCCCTGCCATTCCTGGCATGACAGAAAGCCACGAAAAGCTGATCTGACTTTCAAACATCCTCAGTCCTCTTCAAATAGAAATGTAACTGCCTATGTAAACCCAGGCAATGTAGCTGATATTCTGCTTTGTTCGAAAAATTGGGAAAAAAGACAGGAAGTTGAATAGACTGGTTAAGGTTAGTTTCTGAAGCTACTTTAGGAATGAATGAAGGATCGGTCCTGAGAGAGACCATATCCTTGTGAAAAATCATAAATGGAGGCTTTATGCAAAGAGCTTGCAATTTGGTAAACCCTCTTAGCAGAGGTAAAAGCCACCAAAAAGGCAGTCTTCCAAGACAGAAACTTAATATCACACATAGTCACAGGTTCAAAGGGAGGTTGTGTCAGGGACTGCAGCACCAAAGTACCATCCCAAGGGGGAGACGGAGCTTTGAAAGGAGGCCTGAGCAAGAACACCCCCTAGAAGAAAACATGGGATTATCACTTAGGTGAAAGTTACAAGCAGCTGCCAGTTGAAGCTTTATTGTCGAGAAGCTTGCTCCTTGCTAGAACAGAGAGGAGAGGAATGACAGAATGTCCAGAACCAGAGAGGAAAAGGGATCAATGTCCCACTGACAAGCCCAAAGAGAGAACCTCTTCATTTGCTGGAATAAACCTTTTTATTAGAAGGTTTCTGAGATGCCAAAATAACGTCCTTCACTGGAGAAGGTAGCTTAACCTGACTGACAATCATTGGAACTGGTGGTACCACACTGTCAGCCTCAGGGATATCAGGTCAGGCGGAGGAAGTCCCCATAGGTGGGAAATGAGATCCTGGACTGGATCTAATATCCAGAGTGGATATTTCAGATGAGACCAGAGGAGGGAGAACCACATCTGACAAGACCAGAAGTGGGCATTGAGGATGAGGTGATCCTTCAAGTGACGGGCTTTCTGTAAAACTTTGGGAATGAGGGGTGTTGGAGGATAGGCATAGAGGAGTCCCAGTGGCCAATCTTGAATCAGAGCATCCCTGGGTGACTCCCCTGGTGGGGGAATCAGGGCAAAGTATTTGCTGCATTTGTGGTTGGCTGGGGATGCAAACAGATAGCAGCACGGAAGACCCTATCGGTCGAAAATCCAGCTTGTCACTGACTGTTTCAGGGACCACTTGTGGGGACTCAGGATAGACCTGCTAAGCTTGTCTGCCAGCACGTTGGAATCACCAGGGATATGCATTACAAGAAGAAAGCGCCTGGAGGATATTGACCATTCCCACACTTTCATGGCCTCTCTGCACAGCAGGTATGATCATGTCCCCCCCCCCCCCCCCGCTTGTTGATGTACCAGACTACAGCCATGTTGTCTGTCTGAACTGCTAAAGTCCAGAGAGGGAGATAGTCCTGGAAGGCTTGCAATGATAGTAGGACAGCTCTCATCTCTAGGATGTTGATGTGCAAACTTGATCTCCAGTGGGGACCATGTGGCTTTGGACCATCCTTCCCTGAAAACGCCCCCCACCCCAACAGGGAGGTGTCCGTGGTCACCATGGCTTGGGGTTGCAGGAGACAAAAAAGGTCTCCCTAGCAGAAGATCCTTGGACTGGAGCCACCATGCTAAGTGACCCCAGCAGATTCAAGATATTCATATTGCCATGGACATAGGGGGTGAGCAGACTACTGTACCGCAAGGGTCCTCTGAAGCACCCACATGTGGTACCTGGTGATGGAAACCAACTAATAGCTGCCACCATCAGCTGGAGTGCTTGAAGAATCAGGTGGGGTGGGGACACTGTCCTGAACCAGGAGGAGAACTTGCTCCCAGATCACGTCTACCCTGCACAGGGGAAAAAGCTGCAGTCTCTGACACTGTGTCCAGAAGAACCCCTCTGAATTCCAGTCCCTGACACTGAGCAAGGTGTAACTTGGGTAAGTTAACAGTAATGCCCACATCGCAAAATAGACAGAGTGAAATCTGTGGCTACAGAGAGGAGATGCTTTGTGGGAGCCATGAGGAGCCAATCATCCAGGTATGGGAAGACCTGAAAGCCCTGTAGCCGGATATGGGCTGCTACCACTGCCATACATTTGGTGAACACCTGGGGGGCTGAGGTGAGGCCAAAGGGCAGGGCTCTGAACTGATAATGACTGGCCAATCTCCTGGAGCGCCTGTCTATTTTTATGTCATAGTACGCATCCTTGAGATCTACTGAGCACATTCAATCGCCCTTGGGCAGAAGTGGAAGAATGGAAAGAACAGTGACCTTTTGGAACTTTAACTTCTTGACTGATAAATTCAACTTGCTGCGGTCCAGAATGTGATGCAGGTCCCCTGTTTTTTCGACACTAAAAAGAAGTGAGATTAAGTACTGGATCCTTGTTGTCCTGTTGGGACCTTCTGGATGGGTCTTTTTTGAAGGAGGTCTTGAACCTCTGTCAGAGCTAACTACCTTTGACAGGGTGGGATGTCCGGGAGTGACTTTTCGGTTGGAGGGGGGTGATCGAAGGGTATAATGTATCCCCTGGACACAATATTTAGCACCCAATGGTCTGAGGTAATAGAAGCCCAAGCCAGGTGGTGCAAGGAGACAAGACCTCCAACTGCCTCCAGGGCAGGACAGTCAGGAAGCACCTCAAGAGAGCACTGGGGGGCTTCTCCAAGAAGGGTTCTCGGAAGCCCTGATTCTGTAGACCTCCTCTGCCTCTGGGCCAGCATCTGCCATCAAATCCCCTTCCTCAGCCGGAAGAAGAGGACTCCTGAGGAGCACCTTGGAAGGAAGACTGCTTCCTGCAGAACCATAGCTTTTTACTACCCCTCTAAGTCCTAGAGAAGGAATGTTGGGGAGTACAAAACTTGATCCCTACTGCAGACAAGGTCTTTCCCTTCTGCTCACTGGAGGTCAGTGTTTTCTCAACCGAAGGACCAAACAGAGTAGATCCATCAAAAGGGGCATTGATAAAGGATGCCTTGAAATTGCCCGCAAAGGTGAAGCCAGACATGATGCCTAATACCAATGCCTGTACCCGCCGCTTGTGAGGTGGCCTCGACAGCATTCGAGATCAACCTCATCAAGGCATTAGCAAGAGAAGTGAGAGTGGAGAGCTTCAGAGAGACCAGTTTAAGGATCTCCAGAGGCAACAACTCTGAAAGGGAAGAGGAATGTTCAGATACCAAATCCCTTTGCAGCTGTGTGAAATGTGTCATATAATTCATAGTCCTCAGTCCGAAGGTAGCTGAGGCATACATGCACTTCCCAAAATGTTCAGTCACCCATGACTCTCTGTTAGGGGCATGGACCACAGATCTCTGTTCCACGAGTTTTTTCTTGGTGATTGTGGCAAACACAATAGCATCTACAGGGACATCCTTATTCCAGAAAGGTTTGTCTTTCTGAGGAATTAGAAACTTGTCTGCCCTCTTGGGGACCGGTTCTACTGTGTCCGGCTCCTTCCACGCCCTGCTAGCAATGAGCTGGACTAGCTCATCCAGAGGGGGATACACCAAGGAGAAAGATGGGCCTGCCCTGAACACCCTCAGAAACACAAATTCCTCTGAGGATGGGGTGGGGGAAAACCAACCACCCCGCTCTTTCAGGATCTCAAGTATATCTCCAAAGGACACCTCCTCAGATGGCAGTCAGAGGGACCCATTCCCTTAATCAAAATCCATGTCCTCAGTGAGGGACTCCTGAGAGGAGTCCAGGTGCCTCCTCTTGCATGTCCCTCTTTTGAAGAGGTTTCTCCACCATGGACTCTGGGGAGGATTTGGAGGAGGGTACCCCTATGGGAGTAA
The DNA here is from genome assembly GCF_019279795.1 of Protopterus annectens. NCBI lineage: Eukaryota > Metazoa > Chordata > Ceratodontiformes > Protopteridae > Protopterus > Protopterus annectens. Next base: position 44,438,682 of record NC_056750.1, read on the forward strand.
TGCCTTTCTGAAGGTGATCCTAGGAAGGCTGACCTGGACCGATGATGAAGATTCGGCACCCTAAACAGAACCAGGCAGGGGTGGGTCCAGAGCCGACCAGCCGGAGACGGTCCTCTCTATCGCCCGGAAGGCAGACGGACTAGAAGAAGCCCCACCCTGCTCCCCACTGGTAACAACCGACTGGGGCAGGAGGGGAGACCCCAGCACAGTACTGACATCCTCAGACGATATCAGTTAAAAGAAGCCTCACCCTCCTCCCCACCGGTAACAACCGACTGGGGCAGGAGGGGAGACCCTGGCACAGTACTGACGTCCCCAGATGAGATCAGTTCTGAGCTATCCAAGGTGGAAGCCCCCAATGGAAGGGAACAGTCTGGAACCCCCCCCCCCCTCGGTGGCCCCCATGGATCTCTTGGGTCATGGGCAAGGGGGCTTAGCCAGCCAGGGACCCAGGCGGCATGGGACTGGGAGCACTACCAGACACAGAAGACGTCTCCTTAGGCAAGCTCTAACCCTGGGGAGCCAAGCTCGCAGGAGTCAGACAGAAAGAGAGCAGTTCTGATGTGGGTGAAGAGCCCCTCGGCAAGTGGCTAGGAGATGGAAGCAAGCCTAGTTCCATTTGGGCTTTGAGAAAGCTCCTCATCATCTGGTCTATATCAGATGGGAGTAAACTCCTAGTAGAGTGGGAGGAAACTTGAAGAATGGCCTGAATGGGTTGAAAGTCTGTGGTCCCTGGAGGAGGACCTGCTGGACTTTCTCGGATCCAAAACCCTGGAAGGGGCTGGATGATCTATTATAATAATGGGCTCCGAGGGGGGCTGTCAGATCCTATGGCCCAGTTGGCTCCAAACACACTAAAGGACCCCACGGACGGATCGGACAGGCTCGTTGGATCTGAGGAGGTTTTTGATCCAATCGGATCCAAGGATCTCAGAGTCTCCGAGGATTCAGATCCAGCCAAGGCTCTCAGAGTCAAAGACCACGGAGCCGATGCACCAGATGCTGAACTCAGATCCAGGGCACAGGGATCCGAGAGGCTTGGCTATTTAGCAGGGGAGTCCTGAGAGGAAGAGGGCTTCCTCTTGGGATCCAAAGGAGTTTTGGAGGGGAAGCCCAAGACTAGGAGCCCTCCTTTAGCACGCCCTTTAAGAAGCAGCTTGTTTCTGAGAACCCTGAACAGATATCACATTCAATCTCTAAATGGGACTCTCCTAGACAGTAGACACACTCGTCATGCATGTTGACAGGAGCTAACTTCCGACTGCATGAGGAGCAATGCCTGAAACCGGAGTGTTTGTCAGCCATAACACACACACACACACACACACACACACACACACACACACACACACACACACACACACACACACACACAGAAAGGGAAAGAAAGTAACAAGGGAAAGGGTGGGAAAACCCTAACTGACCAGCGATCAACTAAGGGGGTGGGCTACTGCTGAACTAAAGGAAATTAACTACACTTGTCAGATAATAAAGCGAGAGAGATAAAACTTCAAAAAGTTACCCAAAAAGGTTACTTATCTAACAGAAGAGCTTCAGCTGCAGAAAACACATCTATTCCCTGTTTGCAGCAAATGAGATCTGAGGATTATGGGTAGCAGGGGTTCCTGGGAGGGGAGAAGCTCGAGCTCAGGAGCTGTCACTCACTTTGCTGGCTTGGATCTGAGGCTGGATCCAAGACCCATCTGTGATCAATAATGACATGAATAGCATCAGATCTTTAGATTTAAACTCAATAAATAATGAGAGTCTCAAGCTCAAGTATTTCAGCTGTAATCTGCGGGAACACTCGTGTTTATTAATGTACATCTCTAAAAAGAATAATTTCTTCATACAGGAGAAGGATAGGCAGAAAAAACAGGTGATACAAGTTCAGAAGCACATGGGGCAGATATAAGTGAACTGGCGACAAGAACGGGAATGCAAAGGGAAAGGTTAAAAAGGATTTGAAAATGTTACAGTTATTAAGAAAATGAACATGGAGGGCGATTAAGAAGTCATCTGTCATATGTTTTTTACATTTATTTTGTCTGAAATAAACATACCTCCACAGCTACCAGCTATGTGGGTCACTGCCATGAAAAAAAAGTTATGTACTCCCGTTCCATCTGAGTAGTTATACTTCATTGTTCTGTAACCTGTGGGTATACGGATCCATATCAGATCTGAGATGGCAACTTTTTTTCTAGCATCTGCTCCAAGATCCAAGCTCCTCCCCTTACCCATAATGCCCTACCATCTCCCATCTTCCCTCAGATCGAGTTTGCTGCAACTAAATACATAAGCAACTCAGCCCACTGAACCAAACCTGAAAAGACAGAGCAAGGTCAGGGGGACGAAGGGAGGGAATGTTGCAGAAAAATGAAATATAACTACTCAGATGGAATGTTATGGTGAGTACATAACTTCTTTATCTGAAGTAGTTAACTTCATTTTATCTGCAACCTGTGGGACAGAGTCCCCAGCTACTCCAATCCTGGGAGGCCCTTATGGAAGGATATTCCTGAGCACCGCAGAGCCAAAGGATGCTCTACCCCTAGAAATCAGATCTAATTTGTAATGGGAAATGAAGGTATGCGAATTGGCCCAGGTCGCTGCTGCACAAATGTAGTCCAAAGGCACTCTAGACCAAAAGGCAGCAGAAGGCACCATGGACCTGGTAGAGTGAGCCTTAACAATACCAGGTGGAGATAAACCTTTTGCTTTGTATGCATGGGAAATGCAAAGAGTGATCCATCTGGCCAAAGAAACTTTAGAAATAGCTTTTCCCAGAAATGCTTTGGAAAAGGAAACAAACAATTGGTCAGTCTTGCGGAAAGACTTTGTTCTATGAAGATAAAAACAAAGCTGTCTATGAACATATAACAAATGAAGTTTGTATTCACCTTTATTTTGGAAGTTAGGGAAGAAAATGTGCAGATTAATGGACTGGTTTATGTTTGCTTTAGATGCCACTTTGGGTAAGAAGGAAGGATTAGTACGGAGAGAGACCCTATCCTTGTGGAATACCAAATACGGAGGCACGGCAGACAGAGCTTGAAGCTCAGAAACCCTCCTAGCAGAAGTAATGGCGACTAGGAAAGCATTCTTCCAGGAAAAAAATTTCAAATCCACCGAAGCTGCAGGTTTGAACGGGGGAGCCACCAATGCCTGTAAAACAAAGGTAAGGTCCCAAGGAGGCACTGAATCCTTGACAGGTGGACGTAACAGAAAAGTACCTTTAAGAAAAGCCTTACACAGCCTAGAGGAGGCTAAGGCAATGTTGTCTTCACCAACATGAAAATTAGAAATGGCTGCCAAATGTACTTTCACTGTGGAGGAACTAGCTTCCTTGCTGAAAAATGCCAGACAGTTAATCCAACATCGCTGTAACATGTCTGTAAAGGGATCTAGTTTTCTCTGTGAGGCCCAAATGGAAAAGCGCTTCCATTTACTGTGATAAAGTTTCCTAGTGGAATCTTTAAGAGAAGCCACCAGAATGGATTTTACCGGGGATGAAAGACCGGGAGTTCTGGCAATCAATGGAACTGGAGCAACCAGGCTGTCAGCTTGAGGCTGCCCAGATTGGGAGGATGGGCCCCCGACGGATGGGAGATTAGATCCGGGCAGGGATCCAGAACCCACGGGGGAGCTAAGAGATAAGACCAAAAGAATGGGAACCAAACCTGACAAGGCCAGAACGGGACAATGAGCATCACTTTGCACCACAGTCAGCAAGCTTTCTGAAGAAACTTCGGAATGAGTGGCAATGGTGGATAAGCATACAGTAGCCCGGGGGGGGGGGGGGCAAGCATGGACTAGAGCATCTCTGGGGACTTCCCGTGGTGAGGGAAACAGAGTGAAGAACTCACTGCACTTCGCGTTGGAAGGAGATGCAAAGAGATCGCAGCAAGGCTGACCCCATGCAAGGAAGATCTCCTCCGCTACTGACTGTTTCAGAAACCACTCGTATGGCATCAGAATAGCCCGACTCAATCTGTCTGCTAAAATACTGGAGCACCCCGAGATGTGTGTTGCTATCAGAAACTGACCAGTGGAGATTGCCCATCCCCACACTCTCGTGGCCTCGTGATATAGGGGGTAGGATCTGGTTCCCCCCTGCTTGTTGACATACCAGACAACCGACATGTTGTCTGACTGAATTGCAATCAATCCGAGAGGGAAGACAGTGTGAAAGGCTTCCAACACTAAAAGCACTGCCCTCATCTCTAGAACATTTATGTGCAACTTGGTCTCTGACTGGGACCACGAGCCTTGGACTGTCCTTCCCAAACAGTGTCCCCCCCACCCGAGTTGGGAGGCATCCGTGGTCACTGTGGCTTGGACTGGAGATGATGCGAAGGAGCGACCTTCTGATATCTCCGGTGAACTTAACCACCAAAGAAGAGACATCCTGCAGGCGTGACTGATCCTGATTGGAAATTCCATGGGCAGGTCTAGCCAAGACCATTGAACAGCCAGAGTCCATTGAAGAACCTGCATATGAAGGCGTGCACAAGGGAGAATTGATATGGAGGCAGCCATGGAGCTCAGAGCCCGGAGAAACTCGCTCGCCTTTGGAGACTTGGAGTTCGCTATCTAAGCTATGTGACACTTGAGGTGTAAGATCCTGTCTGGAGTTAAGAATACCTTCATCTGCAAAGTGTCTAGCCGTGCCCCAATGAAGTGTAGAACTTGTACTGGTTGCAATTGGGATTTCTGAACATTGACTGTAATTCCCAGTAGATCTGCCAACCGAATGAAGTAATCTCGGGCCAGACACAGGTGATGCTTGTTGGGTGCAGTGAAGAGCCAGTTGTCCAGGTATGGAAACACCTGAATATCCTGAAGCCTCAGGTGAGCCGCTACAACTGCCATTACCTTGGTGAACACCCTGGGGGGCTGTGGTGAGACCAAAGGGTAGGGCTCTGAACTGAAAATGACTGGCTCCCAGCTGGAAGCACAGAAACCTCCAGGAGCTTCTGTGCATTTTGATGTGGTAGTAAGCATCCTGGAGGTCTAACGAGCACAACCAGTCGCACTCTCGGAGATAAGGTAGAATGGACTTTAGGGTGACCATCCATAATTTCTGTTTGGCTACAGACAGGTTTAATGTTGGCAGGTCTAGAATGGGCCTGAGTTCCCCCGTCTTTTTCGACACCAAAAAGAACCTTGAGTAGATGCCTGATGCGGACTGCTCAGGGGGGACCTGTTCGATGGCTCATTTGAGAAGCAGCTTTAAAACCTCTAGAGCTGTGGCCTCCCTGTGAGCGGGTGGAACATCCTGGAGGTGGTTTGGAACATTTGGAGGGGCAACAAATGGAATAGTGTAACCTCTAGATACTTTCTGTAACACCCAGCGATCTGTCGTAATGGACTCCCATGCCACTGAGTGTAAGGACAATCTTCCCCCGACTGCCTCCAGAGTAGGACAGTTGGGCAATCCCTCAGGGCTGCTGACTGGGTCTATCAGAAACAGGTTCCCTAGACCAAAAATTCCTGTGACCCCCTCTACCTCTGGGTCGGCGTCAATCCTGTCCCCCTCTGCCTCTGGGGGAATAGCTGTCCTGAGAATCCCGGGAAAACTGAGACTTTCAGAAACACATCTTCTTCTGCCCTTTTTGATTCCTAGAGAAGGACCGCTGAGGGTTAGAGAAGCGGATCCCGACGGCAGACAAAGTCTTCCCGTCCTTTTTGCTCTGGACAAGTGTGTCACGTTCTGTCTTCCCAAAAAAGGAAGAACTGTCATAGGGAGCATTGATAAACAACACCATGAAAGGGTCCGCGAACTGACACAACCTGAGCCTTCCATGCCCGCGTGGTGATAAGGTCCACCAAGGGGTCCGCTGGCAGGGACCCCCAGGACGTAGATGGGCCCATGCCAAAGGCCTTCAGGAACACTGACTCATCCCCAGAAGGTTTTGGGACTGACCAACCTCCCCTCTGGTGGAGGATCTTCATGATTTCTCCAAAGGAGACATCTTCAGGAGGTGACCTGGGGGATCCTTCTCCTTTATCTAAGTCAGTGTCCATAGTGAGGGACTCGGGGGAGTCCAAGTACCTCCTTTTGCACTTGTGCTTACGGTGACCCTCTTCAGTGGGAATTTCAAAAGGGGATTTGTGAGCCGCAGGGGTTTCCTCAGGGAAAATAACCTGGGGATCCTTTGGCACGAGCTGTCCCTGAGACAGGATGAAGGGAGTCATCGACAAATCCAGGGGGGCCTGGGTGGAATCTGAGGGAATGGGCTGGGGTCTCAATCCCTGGGAGAGAACCCTCTCCATCACTTCGAAGGCAAAGGGAGAGTAGACCTCCTTAGCACCCAGCAAGAAAGATGCCCTCCCCGGATCCGAAGCGAGGACCAGAGCCAAAGTAAGGATAGCCTGAGGTCCAAGGAAACAGGTCAGATCCAAAAAGGTCAGAGACGAAGAATCTATTCCCTTGGGTCTGACTCCCTGTCTGTGGCTCCGAGAGCTGCTTGAATCCAAAGTAATCGGATCCGAGGAACTCAAGGTAACAGCCAAAGTAGAGGTTGGAGGAACGGTCAGCGCCGAGCTACCAGCTCCGAAAATCCTCGGATCCAAAACCCCCGAAGCACGGATCAGGGAAAGAGAGATGGGGCAGAAAAAGGGCATGGAGGTCCCCCCTCCAGAGGAAGAGGGGCCTAGCAAGACTCCCATCTGTATTTGGGTGTGAATGAACCTCCACATCATCCTGTCCATATCCATGTCTGATAAACTCTGAGTCGACCTGGAAGAGGCCACCGACTCGGATCTGGCTGGTCTGCGCAATGGGGAGGAAGGCCTCAGATCTGAATGTTCCAACGGCTCCAGTGAGGAATGAAGAGACTGGAGCCATGGAGAAACTGGCCTCATGGCCTTAGAAGGGGGACTAAGAAAGAGCTCCCTGTCCGGGGATCTCTTGCGATGCCTGTCCTTTCTTTTGTCCCTATCCTCTCTGCGCCTTTCTTTGTCTTATCCTCTCTGCGCCTTTCTTTGTCTTTTTCCTTATCAGCCATGCTGACTGTAGATTTGACTTTGTTAGACCCATCATCAGAAGAAGAAGAGGGAGGTTGAGTCCCTGTCTGGGTGGGAGCACTAGACACCAAGGCCATGGCAGATTCCAGCATGGAAGCGGGGAGAAAGCCTTTGGCTACTAACTTGGCCTTCCAATCCCTAAGGGCCCTCGGATTGAACCCGGTGCAGATAGCACATTGAGTGGACAAATGTGCCACTCCCAAGCAAATCACACACAAGAGTGTGACCATCAGCCAGAGAGAGCTTATGGCCACACTCTGTACATTTTTTGAAAACAAATTTTGGCTGATCAGCCATGGTCCTGCACCAAAAAAGAAAATACTACCTACCAGACAAACCACAAACACAGGTAGGGGAAGGGCAGGTCTAAAACTACTCTACCAAGTTAACAAAGAAAAAACTTTTTTTTTTTTTTAAACCAACGAACAAGCGATACACTAAACAAGGGGAAGAAGGGAAAAAAATCACTCAGACACACACTAGATTTAAGAATTAATACCACTTACTATCCCTGAGCTCAGAGCAAAGGAGACCACGATGCACACTACTGGCATGGCAAATGAGATGTGAGGGAAGATAGGAGATGGTAGGGCATTATGGGTAAGGGGAGGAGCTCGGAGCTTGGAGTAGATGCTAGAAAAAAAAGTTGCCAGCTCGGATCCGTATACCCACAGGTTGCAGATAAAATGAAGTTAACTACTTCAAATTAGAATATATGTATAGTTTCATAGGTGTGTACTAGGTCTGTTGAGTAGAGTCACTGAAGTGATCCCCGGGGTGAGTTTTCTATTTCCCATCCACTCATCAAGATTTCTCTTGAAGAGGGCCAGTAAAGTACTCCACTTGACATGTATGGGAAGCCTTTTGTTATGAACCTGCCCCTCCAGCTTGTTCGGTTGATTGTGGTAATGAGGTTGAGGTCTCTGGAGTGTGTAGTGCAGAGGGATTGGGATTTCTTTAGATGTAGCATTTCTAACAGAGCTGGGTTAGGCATGGCTTTGTAAGTCAAGCAGAGATCGCCTCTAAGTAAGCGATATGAGATAGAAAATGGCTAGGAGTTTTTGAGTCTGCCCATATAGGACAAGTGTTTAAGGCCTAGGATCCTCTTTGTGAGGTACTTTTGTGGCCTCTCCAGTTGTTGCAGGCGTCTAGTGAGGTACGTGCCAAATGGAGCACTGTACTCGATGATTGGCCTAATGGGGGAAGAGTAGAGGTAGACAATGACCTCTTTCTTCCTGGATGCAAAACCCTCAGTAATGAGATGTGCCACATAGAAGGACTTTCTGACCACAGTGGCAATGTGGTGGTCAAAAGAGAGGTTGATGTCAACCTGTGTTCCCAGATCTCTTATAATGCCTTCTGTGTTCAGTGGACTACCATTGATGTGGTAATTCATGGGAATTGGGTTTTTCCCAAAGGGGATGACACATTTTTTGGCATTGAGCTTAAGGCCATGGTTCTGACACCAGTCGTTGGTTTCAGCGAGGCCTTTCTGTAAGATGTCAACATCACTTGGGGGAGTTAATTATAGCACCCAACTTGCAATCATCTGCGAACTTTGTCAGCCAGAGTCCCTTCGTGTTGGCCTGGACTTCAGAGAAATAGACACCAAACAGGAGAGGACCCAGGACCAAACCCGGTGAGAATCCACTCGTGACTGGTAGGCAGTCTGACTTGGAGTCCACTACTTTCACACTGTGGGTTCTATATGTGAGCCAGTTTACAACCCACCTAGTGATATAGGGGTTGATGCCTAGCTTAGTGAGTTCTTCTATGATTCCTGAGTAGGGAATGGTATCAAAGGTGTTCACCAGATCAAGGTAGGCTGTATGAACCACCTTGCCTTCATCCACAGCTCTTGTGACTGACTCAAAGAAGTCAACCAGGATGAGCAGGTATGACCTACCCTTCACAAAACCAAACTGTGTGGGATCCAGAGTTTAGAGATTCCCTATATCCTTGTTTATTAAGTCCATAATGATGCATTCCCTAACTTTGCATATTAGACTTGTCAGGCTAATAGGGCGATAGTTCCCAGAGTCTGCAGTCACTCCTCCTTTGCAGAGAGGGATGACTGTAGCAGTGTGCCATTCAGTAGCGACAAAGCCTGAGGTGAGGCTGTGATTGAACAGGGCACATAGGTGAGTTGCCAGTTCACTCTGTAGTTCATGTAGAATACAGCCAAGGATATTGTCAGGTCCCATAGAAGTTGAGTTCTTGGCCTTGGACAGTCCTGTTTTAACCTGTGCAGCAGTAATACTGGGTGCCTGGCAATCGACTGGCATTGTGACTGGTTCTTTAGTGGGGGAGAGAGGGGTAAAGATGGCACTGAATCGGTCGGCCATTATATTGGCAATATCTGTTGGCTCAGTACAGGAGGTGCCATTGTGCAACAGCTCTGAGCAAATCTGGGTACTGCCGTAGCGATTCTTTACATAACTACAGAAGGCCTTGTGGTTGACTTTACTATCTGCTGCAATTCTGTTTTCATAGCTAGCTTTAGAGGATTTGATGAGGGATCTCAACTTTTTGTTGAGACTGATAAGGGAGTTTTTCCAGTCTTGGGACTTCACCTTATTCCACATCAGTTTCCTCCTCCTGTTGTAGAGTTTGTTTATGGCAGGGAACCACCAGACTGGCTTCCTTTTTTTGGAGGAAAGTGTCTTGGTTCTACTGGGTATGGTGAGATTCATGCATTTGTGTACGTGTTCGTACAGGGCATTAGTGTATGATTCGGCAGTCATGCAGCTGTTCTTCAATTGCATGGATGCCGTGAAGTCAGCCACCTCTGTTTTTAGGAGCCCAAAGTTAGCTTTGGAGAAGCTTTTCATAGTGGCTACCTTTGCGTGGGGTGGGGGGATATGGATTTCCAAGGTGATTAGTTTGTGGTCGGATCTAACCAGGGAGAAGTTGAATATTGGTATAGAGCAACAGTCATCCATGTTAATAATGACCAGTTCAAGGATGTTGCTACCTCTAGTGGGGGTAAGAACGAGCTGGTCCAGGGCATTGGAATTAATGAATTCCAGGAAACGTTCGGCAAGTGAATTGGTACATGAATAGTTTTCCCAGTTAATGGAGGGGTAGTTGTAGTCACCCAGTATAAGAGTATTAGGATGGACCCTGATATTCTCCAGCATGCTTAGGAGTGTGAGTTTTCGGACATGGTTGGGGACCTATAGCAGGCTACGACCTGAATTACTGTCTTACCCAATGTTAGTTGCACCTGAAGTATCTCTGATGCGTTATGTTGGGCTACCAGTCTGGAGATGTGCGCATCCTTTATGAATATGGAAACACCACCACCTTTGGAGCTTTGGTACAAGTTCTGGGGCCGAAAGATGTGGAATGAGTTATAGCCTGGTAGTGCAGGGGTGCTTTCTTCTGCCTTGAACCAGGTCTCTCTTACAGCACAAATGTTGATGCTCTCCATTTTAAGGAGCGCTTCAAGCAAGTGCATTTTGAGATTTAGACTTCTAGCATTGAGCAGCATGGCCCTCAGACTGCATTTGTTTGTAGCTGTTACGGTGGTAATTTGGTCTTTGGAACACCGCCTAAAAAAGACACTATAGGGGTGGCAAGAGCCATGGCCAGTATCCGAAAGCCCAGGGGTGACAGATGCAAGCCATCTCTAGCAAAGCATCAAGGTCTGTCAGTCATTTCATCCCAGGCAGACAGATACTGGATCCCCTTAGACTGACACCAGAAAGTTAGTCAATTGTTGAAATCAATCATTTTCTGCTTGTACTGTGGTATCATTCTGGGTGATGGTAGGAGGCTGGTCAGGGCTAGGGTCATAACCGCCTGGGCTACATAATCCGAGAGCTCATCCATGTTTCTTTTCATGTAGTCCAAGTAGGTACGTCTCAGGTCATTCACACCCACATGTACAATGACACAGTCATATTTGTACCTGTTGTTGAGGGACCTGAGTACGTGGCTTATGTGGCAGATCCTGGCACCTGACAGGCAGTTGACTGTTACTTTCCCTTTATTCAACCTAATGAGTGGGATATCAGTGTGCCTCACTATCGAATCACCTATGACTAGTGTGTTGGGCATGCTGTTTTGCCTTAAGGCTTTGGTTTGAGTGGCACACTGTTTAGGAGGGTTATGTGTCTCGTGATTAGTGTTGTGTTGTGGTGGTCAGGTGCATTTCTGCCTTGGAGGTCTCTGCTGTTTGGGTAGATTTTTATTGACAGCCTCCATGAAGGTGGGTGTGTGGTTTGCGTTTTTATGCGAAGGCAGTGCTGGTGTGTGTTCTAGAGGGCTATGTGTTCCATGTGGTGTGGTGCAAGTGTTGGCCTTCTCTTGACCAGCTATTCCGGTCTTGGCTGGAGAGTGCGTGCCTTCCAATTTGGATATATAAGTGCATCTCTTGCAAGTCTGAGTTTTGGGAGGTAAGAGGAGAGGGTTATCAGTATAATGAGGCAGTTGCTACATTGCCTCAGGATGTCCAGGTTCACCAGGTTGACAGGAGAAAGCAGAGGGAACTGACCTTTAGACACGCTTGGAGGGGTGGGCATTAATAATAAGTACTGGAGTTTCCTTACAGAACATTTAGTGCTGGTAGCACTTTTGTGTGCTACAATAATTGCTACAAGAAGCCTGGTAAAGTGATAGACTAATAAGCTAGTAAAAGTGCAGGAGAGGAGAGAAGTAGCAGATCTCAGAAGCTTACAAATAGTCCAGGACACAGCAAATCTGTATCTGGACTAGACTAGTTACAGAAAAGGCAGGAAACTGTTTTTTTTTTTTTTTCATACCCTTCTATTGGTCAATCTGGATAGCTAGGGTTACAGAGTAATCACAGTTAATGGGATGGATGTACAGCCTTAAACATGTTATGTTAAAAGCTGAATTTAAATTTGGCAAATGCAAAGAATGTAATACAGTTAAGTTATTAAATTATATTCAAAGTATTGGGTCTCAAAAGCATAAAAGACAGCTGCTTGCAGATTAACACATGCAGGTCACACAGTAAAGTCATTAGATCAGAAGTTACTGATATGTGATATAAATATAAAAAGTAAAAGATCCTACTTCAAATCACAGCAGTTAAACAAGCTAATTGTCCTAATAATCCAGGTCACTTGACATTGTGAGAAGCTAGGAATAGCGGAATGAATTACCCTTGTTGAAAGTTTTGTTTTGCTTGAATTATGTGGACCTGGTTTGTTTTCAATAAATGGCCCCATTGCTTTGTGGAGAAGTTTCAATTATATTACAGGATACGGTTGGAAACAGCTGCTTCACTGTCTGAATAATCTTCCTTTCTCTTTAAAACTTTTGAAAAACTTCTTACAATGGAGAACTGAATAATAGAGTACATACTTATCCAAGGGGGCATCAATGATTTGGCATTTGAAGTTAGATGACTAAGACACAGGTTTGAGCACCAAGCCCTTCAGAACTGTCATGCCAACTGAAGTTAAAAAATTCTCACCCTGGCAACAAAAACATACACAAATAAGGGAGATGGCGGGAAGGAGTAGCTACGGACTTTTTAACTAACCCCTGCCCTACTACTTAAACCTATAGGAAATGTGAGTGCAATGTGCTACACAGTCTAACTTGAGTGCCACTATATGTAATACCATAAGAATATTAACCTCTGTTTGCTATTCCTCTCCATCAAACACCAAATATGTATACACACTAACTGTAAATTAATGCAACTGTTCTCTTGTACATATGGAAGGATGTCCACAACTATATAATGTCTTGTAAGTATAGAAGGATGTATACAACTATGTAATGTCTGAAATGGAACAATCATTACGTAAATTGTCAAATGTCTCCGGAGCTTTTCTCCCTGGGCCTCTGCTGAAAATGGGCTCTGTCCCAGTCGGACTTTTCTGGAAAACAAATGATAAATACACCACATAAAAATCAATATAACCAAAAATCAAACAGGAGAGTCCCTCTTCTCAAATTATACAGGAAAAATCTGGAATGCGCTACTGGAAAACATTATAACTTTTACATTACTAGCCCAGTTTAAAACAACACTAAAAACCCACTTATTCAGTAAATGGCTGTGTCCTTGCTCTGCTCCAGACTAACCTCTTCCTCCGACTATGCTACTACCTTTGCTTCATTTCCTGACTAAACCACCTCCCTCTGTCTATTCTATTACCTACACCGCTTTGCATACAAACACTTTGCATACTAACATTACACAGTACTATACCACTGTAGAGCTGATGACATGCCTCTTTGCATACCAACATTACACAGTACTATACCACTGCAGAGCTGATGACACGCCTCTTTGCATACCAAAATTACACAGTACTATACCACTGTAGAGCTGATAACACGCCTCTTTGAATACTAACATTACACAGTACTATACCACTCCAGAGCTGATGATACGCCTCTTTGCATACCAACATTACACAGCACTATACCACTGTAGAGCTGATGACACACCTCTTTGCATACTAACATTACACAGTACTATACCACTGCAGAGCTGATGACACACCTCTTTGTGTACTAACATTACACAGTACTATACCTCTGTATGAGTAACATCTGATGGTGTGGATTGTGCCATAGATAGATTTTATATATATAATAATATTATATATATATATACATATATATATATATATATATATATATATATATATATATGTTGCCAAACAGCTATGTATGTACTGTGTGCATCATCATCGGAACAGGTATCACACATGCATCAGGTGTAACACCATGATGGGGGTTCAAGCACCTTCAGATATTAATGGTTATGCAAACCAAAGAATAACTAGGTGTGTGAGGTAAGATGTGTGACAGCTCACTGTGGCAAAGGTGGTACACTTTAGTTACATATCACTGGAAGATGTGTAGAGAGTTAAATGAAGTCGGGTGACTGTACTCTGTTACTGGTGTGATGAAGGCTGTGAACTATGGAGGTATTATGGACTTTGATGTGGATGTCCTTCACATATTCAGTTAGTTGTGTTACATACAAGGGAGTAGTCAGCACTGTGGCCACATACTGGTGGAGGTTCCACATACCATCTACCCCAAGACACAGGTCACATACCTACTGGTCTGATTATAGGGTGTGATGTCTACATTATCCTTCAGTTGTGTGTTTTTTTCATAACATAACAAATCCCCCTCCCCATGTTTTTGTTTCACTGCAGGTGTTGTCAAGACTGTAGCAGCAATCTTTGATGTATGTTGATAATGTCTGTATTATACTAATATCACAGTTGGGAGTCAATGACTGCCCACAATCTGTAGTTCTTCAGATTGTTGTTTGGACACAGGATGTATATGTCATTCATGACTTCTGTGACTTAAATAATGGACAGGAAAAGGCCTAGTAGACAGCCTGGATTGCACAGACCTGATCATTGGACATGAGATATAGGTCTCTTCACACATTTCAACATATTTAAATGCCATGTATGTGATCCACTGTCTACCAACTTAGTGGCATAGGTTTTTATGGTCACATCTGACAGTGTTGATTAAATATTCCAGTGTGGATTTGTGTCAAATGCCTTGGCCTTGTCAAGTTCAACAGAATGATATTGTTGTTATCATGCATGCCCTCGATGACCTCTTTGAGGATATTTAATAGATGTAACAGACATGATGTAGCATTAACAACTCACACAGGTCTTCTGCACACAGATCTTACTAGTGTCCATTTAGAAAAGGTCCATGATGACATGCTGGTCTAACTCACAGATGAGGAGAGTAAGGATGTGTCTATACATCCATGCATCTGGTGCTGTTCCAACCCCCCCCCCCCAACTCAGATGGATGCATGTTGATGTACATACTTCTGTGGGAACATAGTCTGTGTGAAGGGTGTGTTGAAGTGTGTATTCAACCATGCCAGGAAAGTGTATGTGCTGAGTCACACTATAGGCAATCAGCCCACTGATTCTGTGTGATAGGCCTGGATGAAGGTAAGACACTGCATTCTGATTATCTTGACCTGGCCAAGGGTTTGGACACAATCCTCCACTCAGGTATCACTGAAAAGCTCTCCCAGCTGGGGATTAATCCTTAACATTCACACTCTGGAACAGAATCTAGGCTTGTAAATGCCCCAGGGCAGACAGCCTAGTATAAACCTATGAACATCACTAGATAGGTAACCAATTGGCTCCCCGACAGAACACAATGTGAAAGTTGGTGAATCAACCTGTACTAGTAGAGCTGTCACCAACGGCGTACCTCAGGGAATTGTACTTGGCCCTTTACTGTTTGGAATCTATTTCTTGATAGTTCAGACTAAAGTATATGGCCTTTGGCTTACTGCATTTGTTGATTCTAGCATATTGGGTGCAATCATCGAGTCCACCAATGATGATAACATACTACAGGGGGGGGACTAACACAGACAAATGGTTGGTGACAGAGCCACATAGTCTACAAATAAATAAAAAAATGGGTCTTTATTTTGTCCTTCTGTAAGGTGGAATTCCCTGCTATCTACAGCATTGACAACATTCCCCCATGCTGAAATCTAGTGATGCAAGACCTTGAACTTCGACCACCAAGTGTCTACAGTGGTATGGAAAGGCTATGTTGTGCACATCATAAGTCATGCCATCGTATTTAGATCTGAGGATTATATAACAGCAATGTACTCGAACCTCATCAGAACACTAATAGAGTATAATGTTCCCTTTTGCATGTACTTCACCAGACACATGCAACAGCTAGAGAGATCACAGGGGTTTTTCACCAAGAAAAGACAGGGCCTACAACCCATGCCATGACGTATGTGGATAGACTGAAAGCCATGTCACTGTAATCTGTATCATACAGGATGAGGTGACTTCTGCCTGGCCTCGAGGCCAGACTCTGACCCTGCCCTGATGGGAATAGTGCACATCCACAACTCAGAAACAGGTAATAACATCAGCAGTGTCTGGTGAGGAGAATATGGTAATAGCAGTGTCACACATACTGGTGTAAAAGGCTTTCTCTAATGACACACACACACACACACACACACACACACACACACACACACTCGCGCACACACACACACACACACACACACACACACACACACACACACACACACACACTCGCACACACACACACACACTCGCACACACACACACACTCGCACACACACACACACGCACACACACACACACACGCACACACGCGCACACACGCGCACACACACACGCACACACACACACACACACACGCACACACACACACACACGCACACGCACGCACACGCACACACACACGCACACACACACGCACACACACACGCACACACACACGCAGTTGACTGCAGTGAGAGCAGAACCCCTACCTATCCAAGTACACAGACTACAGAGCTCAGTACTTTATGCAAGCACTGTGCCACAAGTCTGACTTTTACGAGGCTGCAGGACAACTTATAATGGATGATATCAGCACTGGATGCTGGATATAAGAAGTTGGGAAGGTTGCATGAAATGGATGTGTAGGCATGTTCAGCTGTGAAGATAATTCTAGTTTTGCATGTTACCAGATTGATGTACACAGCATATCACACAATTTATTAATTTATTTAGTGCAGTTGGTGCATTTGTGAACAAGTACTAAGAGACCAGGGTTGCAGTGCATTGGTGGAGGTAACACATGGCTGTATTGTAAATATGTGGCATATTGTTAGACAGGGCCTTCATTTTGTTATGTTTCCACATGTAGTTTCATGGCATAAAGAGTAAATAGACAGTAAAAGCATTAATACATGCTAATATTTACTTTGTATAGAGCAAAGCCGAGCAGTGGGTTTGTGCAATGGCAGGCAAAGTGTATGCGCATGTGAGATACACATTTCCATTACTTTCCCCATTTGCTCCCACTTAAGCAGTGCAGAAACAGAGGGTTCATTGTTAGTTGTGTGTGTATAAAACATACCTGCTGCTTAACTGAATCTGTGGCAGCAGGTGTAAATGCACTGACACGTTTCTTTTTGAGCCCAAATGATACTGGGTTCAAATCCAGGTGTATATAATACTTTTAAATAAACAGTGATAATGTAATGACATTATACTTTATAGTACATTCAGCATGTGCTACTGTGTGTTGACCTAGCGCAGTGGAGTTAAGCGTCATTGTGCAGGGGCAACAGCAGAATTGTAGAGTCAACTCACTGTTGACTGGCTTTGATGCATGATGCCAAACTCCACACAAACATTTTATTTATTTTTATTTTATTTAATATTTGTTTACTGGGAAAGTTCAACTTAGAACAAAGCCAATTTTCAGCAGAGACCTGGGGAGAAATACTCCAGATGCATGTCTTTGTAATGTGGGAGGAAACTGAAGCACCCAGAGGAAACCCACACGAACACAGGGAGGACATGCAGACTCCACAAAGAAGGCACCCAGGCTGAGAATCGAACTGGAGAACCTCTTGCTTTGAAGCAACAAAGCTACCGCTGCACCACTGTGCTGTCCATGGAGGCCAAAAAGTGAAGGGATCCATTGCTTTTTTTTTTGGTACTTATGTGTGTTGTGTGTGATTCTATTTTTTTTTTATCAGATTATAGGTGGTAAAATAGGGTAGATCGGAAAATGGTGAAATGGGGAGCAAGCAGGGGAAAGAACAAAGGGAAAGCCATACAGAAATGTGCAGGAGGAAGGGAGGAAAGAGCCATAGCCATCCATAAACTGAAAATATGTGCAGAATATTAGCTGGATTTGGTCCATTACCTCCAGAAAGAGGGGTGACAACAATGTAATCATGTTGTATAGCCAACTGGACCGAATCAACTGTGTCAAGAAGACACATGTGTGAAATGAAGAGCTGTGTGTGGGACGATGTTTTCTTTGTGGGACAGGTGCCCATTTTTTTTTAATTCGGTGAGAGGAATGCTGGGTAAGGGATGTTGGTATTTTTGGGACAGATAGGTTGGGTAGGTGAGGAAGCAAATGCAAAGACAAGACGAGACACAGAAATGGTGAGGGACACAAACGTTTGGGGACAACATGATTGGGGTGAGGGAGGAGATAACCCAGGCTCACACCTGTCAAACATGGAGACAAGTGAGTATCTAGTCCTCACCCACTGGACTGTCATCACTGTCCCCTTACTTCACTGGTGACTTGAGTGCCTGATGTCTTCTCCTCCTACGGACCATGAGGGAGTGCAGCATCTCCATGCAGCATAGATATACACCAGTGGTGCGGTGCAACAACTTTGGTATCTTGTGGTGGGTGATGAAATCCTCACTTCCTCCACTACTTCCAGATAATATCTCAGCACCATCTGCCAGGGCAGTATTACCTCAGGGCACAGGTAGTGCAGGGGCAACACTGGCAGTGCTTCCAGGTTGAGTCTCAGATGCGCTGGACACTGGTGCTGGAGCCGGTGGAACGGGGACAGGCTGATCCACTGGACCTGGCCTACCTCACTGTGCTGTGAAGCATTTAGTGATTTGTTACAGATGGAGGACATGGAGACATTTTGACAACGTATAAGAGAAAATAAAAAAAAAGAGAAAGGTTGGGGTGAGATAAATACATCTGATAGTTTGAGCTGCTACACTTGTATGTGTGTGACCTGACAATGACATTGGATATAGATCCACTTGTGTATGTGTCTTATGTAATTGTAAAGCCCATGCAAGTAAAGATAGCAGAATTATACTTACAGAAATGCAGTACACAGTATACCCTCAGTCATACATCTGAAAACACAATAATGGTGTCTCATATCCCTCATACATATAATCATATTAGCTCCACTATCTAAAGTGCTATAAGTCAGTTTGAATATAATGGGAAATGGAACAGCAGTAAGTGTGTCTGGAATGTACTGCATTAGAACCCAGGACCATGTGTATGGCAGCCCTAGACTAGCACCTACTGCCATAAAAATGTTGAAATAACACTTGTATATTTTTCTGTTCATTGCTATATACTGGACTGTCTCAACTTTAAAAATATGTTGCACTCCTTGTATTAGAACACAGGACCATCTGTATTACAACCCTACACTTACATCTCCTGCCACCGGAGTAGTTACATGACAGTTCCATAATTTCCTAGTCAGAACTTAAGTTGTTTGTGTTAACCACTGCACAACGCTGCTTACATACATACATACATATATACGTACAAATATTTCAAGCATGGGCATTAATGCCTTTCCAGACTGCCAATATACCAAAACACTTCCTCCCATAATAAATGTCCAAGATGTTCTTAAATATATCTGAACGATTCCTTGCTGTAATGTAATTTGGTAGTCTGTTTCATGCATCAGCTGCTCTCTCAGAAAACCAATTAGGACATTTCCCATTCCTATAGAATCTTTTTGTTAATTTCTCCAAATCTTTTAGGTTTCTAATACCATGACAGGAACGTATCCCATTCCTAAGTTAAAGTATAATTAAAGTTCATGAAATTAGTATTGTTTCAGTCTTTGATGTCAGTCAGCCCCCGCAATGTGCCCAGTAATAACTCCTTCTACAATTATTACGGGGTTACATGCATTAGTAACATATCTAAATACGACTGTAGATAATTTTTTTATAAGACCCGGTGCTCCTACTAGTATTGGAACTGTCTGGGTATCTTTCTTCCACATTGCTCTCATTGCTGCCTGCAAATCCTGATCTTTTATGACTTTGTGTCTCTCTGTATCAAAGACACTGTAGTCACTGGGTGTAGTGATTTCAATGATCAATGCTACTTTTGTCTTCTCTTCATGGACCACTATATCTGGTTTTCTCGCACCTGTCTTTTGAACTGTTGGCAATGGGTGATCCCACGTGATGTAGACTTCATTTTCTATGAAGCTTTGCGACTCATGTTTCTAGTGTTTAGTTACTTAATTATAATGTTTGCACAATCCCCAGTGCAACAGTCTTGCCACATTATTATGCCTTTCAGTACACAGTCCTTCTGCCATTAGTATATCACAAGCAGCAACAAGGGGAGCGACTTTTTCCAATTCTGTTTTACAAACCTACATTTGTCTGTTTCTCCCACATTTTCAATGGACTTTGAAAACCAATGTGTATGTAAGCCCACTGTCTTGGGCCACCAATTTTAACCTTTCATCTTTTGGTTTCAATCTGCCTCTCCCTATCCATTCCTGTGTTCGATCCTGATCAACAAGGGGCTTTTCAAGGTGTTTTCTATACTTGCAACTACATTTATGCATTTTCCACATTTCTTGCCTTCTCATCTGATCCTTAATCTTATATTCTTTCTTTTTTTTTTTTTTTGGCACTTTCAGTTGTTGCCAGATTTTTATCTACTTCTAGTTTGATTTCCATTCCTGCTTGATGCTGATATACTTCTGCGAGACTAAGAAGGGAAGTAATCTTAGATTTATTCTCCTCATGTTTCAAAACTTTCACTATACTTGGGTCTTTTGAGGTCAGCAGATATGTAGCAGTCCTACAATCTATACATTTAATCAGTTTCAAGTAGGCCCATACCTCCTTTGGAAGGGGGAATATATAATCTTAGTATGCACTGATTTTTATAAATCCTTTGATGAGCATGAAGCATCCTTCTTGTTTTCCTGTCCAAACTATCCAACACCTTTTTGGGGTAAGTCAATCACTCCAAAACTGTAAGTTAGAACAGGAAGAGTAAACTGGTTTATAGCTTTAATTTTGTTCCTGGATGTCAACGCTGTTTTCAAGATTAATTTAAGTCTTTTAAAATATTCCTAACTTGTTTTCACACGTTCATGTTTTACTGTTTTCCTTCACTACTTCCAAAATATTTACACACTCCCTCTTGCTCAAGTTCTTTTATATCATATTATTGTCCCAAACTGATGTTTTCCTGGTGCTGCAGCTTTCCTGCTTTAAAGGTTGCATTTGCATATTTATCAAGAACAAATGACATTCTTATATCATCTGAAAAAGTTTTGACTACTTGCAGTTGTGCTTTCAGTTCCTGGTCTGATGAGCTATACAGTTTTAAATGATCAACAAAGAGAAGATGAGAAGTCTTTACACTTTGTTGCTTTCTGGGAGCCAAATTAAAGCCATGACCTAATCTGTTAAGCAGACAGCTTAATGGGTTAAAGGCAAGGCAAAAGAGGAACAGTTACAGAAAGTTACCCTGGAATATCCACCTTTGGATTTTTATCCCTGGAATAATAATTTGTCTTTTATCATGGCTTAACTGCAATGTGGCCTGCCCTATTTCATGGTCGCTGTAATGTAGTTTATCAGTGTAAGGTGTTCTTACACATTTTTAAGCACTCTTTTATCCATGAATGTGGGATACTGTCAAATGCTTTTCTGTAGTTAATCCATGCCATACTTAGAGTCTTTCTCTTTTTACAGTTCTCAACTATGACTTTATTTAAGAACACATGATCTTTTGTTCCATACGACTTTCTTTTATTGCCCTTTTGTTCTATTGCCATGATTGAGTTTTCTTCTAAATGACTATACATTCTGTCAGCATCAATTCCAGTGTATAGGTTATACATCGTATGAAGGCAAGTTATTGGTTTATAATATTTAGGGTAGCTTGTAGGTTCACTCTTAAGTAATAGCATTGTTTTTCCTGTTAGCCAGGTTGGTGTCTGTTCAGGGTGTGCATATAAATAGTTCTTACTCATGGCTAAATCTTCATGCAAAGATATTAATACTTTTATCCACAAGTTAGGTACTGCATCTGGGCCTTGGGTTTTCCAATTAGAGGCTTTTATTAACTTTGTTTCAATCTCTCTGACTGTTACTTCATCCCACTTCATATTCTGTACCTTTGAACTTCTTATTACTTCCTCTACCCATTTAGCATCTTTGTTATGTTCCACAGGATCTTCATAATTACCTTTCCGAAATGTATCTATTTCTTCTTTTTTTGGTGGTCTTTCAATTCCTTTTACCTTATTTCCCAATTCTCTAATAAACTTTTTTGGGTCATCAATAAATTGTTTATTTTGTACTTTCCCTTTATATTTATCTGTGTATCTTCTAAGTTTTTCTGTCCGTGCTGATATTTTTAGTTTATTATTTGCGATAGTACATATTTTTATCCGCGATGGTGCAGCGGTAGCATTGTTGCCTCACAGTAAGAGGTTCTCCTGTTCGATTCTCGGCTAGACCGCCTTCTGTGTGAAGTCTGCATGTCCTCCCTGCTGTCGAGTAGCGTTCGAAAGACATGCGTAGAATGGGCGTGCCTTCGTTGAAGGTCGGGCATCGGGCTGGCACCTCGGCACCCATAAAAAAATCTACTGCCAATCATTAGTGGACCGGAGTTCCGCTGTGGCGACCCCTAACCAGGAAAAGCCGAAAGAAGAAGAAAGACTTGCGATAGTACATGATAAATCCTGATCCATTATAATACTGCGCATTGCTTTTATCATGTCTATCTTTCTGATTATTTTTGTTGATCGGTTCCCTCTTCTATACTCTTCTAACAGTGACACTTCTTGTCTTAATTGCTTTATAGTTTTATCTGTTCGATATTTCCATGATGGCATTCGATTTCTCCCCTTCCTTTCCCTGACTACCCTGTGTTCTTGTGGTAGAATTTTATTGGTTATTAATTTAGCTGCACAGTAATATATTCTGTTTACTTCTGTTATAGCACATGGAGCTCTATGGACAGCCTAATTACTGTGTTAATTTGTTTTATCAAACATCTAACTTTCTGGATTTTATTGACCTTCTGAAGTCTATTTCTTTCATTGATCTTAATATGTCTATCTATCTCTATTAAATCAAGCAACTCTTCTCTTAGCTCATTTTCTTCTAAACTAAGGGCACATTCTTTCTTCTCCATTTTCTGTGGGCATTGTATAGAACGTCCTATAGCATCTTCCTGTAGCACATTCTCTTTAATTTCATCCTGTGTTATCCATTGCTCTGTCATATGAGAACTCACTAGCCTATCACTCCTCATCATTGACTGCATCAGAGTTGCCATAGTTTCCTGTTCCTTACCCTGCTGTCCAGCTTCAAGTGGAATATTCCAAAATATCTTCATATGGCAACTGACGTTGCTTCCTGTTCCACTGGTTTCTCCTTAATTTGGATGTCTACTGCTCTATCCTTCTGTGGTGTTTTCCGAGTTAGATTTTCTAGACTTTATCCTTCACTTCGCAGGTACTCTATAACCTCAATTTCTATTTCATTAACTTTTCCATTACTAATATTCTTTTCTACTTTTCCTCTTAGTCTTCTTATTTTTTGCACTGTAAAGTTTTCGATTTCTGGATTCCTTTGCCCTATATTTCTCTTCAAATATCTTTGGTGCTACTCTTTTTTATTGATTAGTTTTGCTTTCTCCTTTGCATAAATATGACACTAAATTAAATCTCATTTTCTTTCCCATGTCCATATTTCTTCTTCTGATGTCTCCTGATCTTCCTGTTTCTCCTTACTTTGGGAACTCGTTCCATCATGCTGTGATGTAAGCTGTGTTAGACCTCTTACACCAAATCCTTCACTTTGCAGGCACTCCATAACTTCAACTTCTGTTTTTTTTTTTTACTTCTACTTTACAAAGCTTATTTTCTACATCCCCCTTTGTTATATTTTTTTTAATTGTGAAATTTTCCATATCTGGATGCCTTTCCCTGTATTTCTCTTTGAATATCTTTGGGGCTGCCTTTTTTGTATTAATTTGGCTTTCAACTTTGCATAAATATTGCACCATATCAAATCTCTCTTTCTTTCCCATGTCCATATTTCTTTTTTTATACTTTTCAGAAATCTCTAGGTTTTGCTGTTTACATTTTCAAACTTCCTCAGATGCTGCTTTTTCCAAACAGACCAGACCAAAATTTCTTGGTCTATGTAATGTTTTTCACAAATCTGTTGTATTAATGAACACACATTTTTATTTGAAGCTTCTGACAGTTTTTCTTGTGGAAATATTTTTCTTTCCTTTAATTTCTCTCTCAATCTTCTTGTATATCTTGTGTCTGGAAATTCTGAGCTCTTTGCATAATAGTAACAATCCATAATTTCTTTCTTATCTGCTGTAGTCCACTTTATCATCGTTATGGC
Source organism: Protopterus annectens (assembly GCF_019279795.1). NCBI lineage: Eukaryota > Metazoa > Chordata > Ceratodontiformes > Protopteridae > Protopterus > Protopterus annectens. The sequence continues at coordinate 44,462,696 of NC_056750.1, forward strand.
TCTTCTTTGGCCTATCGTTTTTAGTGAATTAAGTGGACTGCTACCTCCTTCTACAACAGGGGTTCCCATCCTCCTCCGGGCCTGGCCTGACCCCCAGTGTGGGAATGTTTCAGTATTTTGAAGATTATACACTGTCATTTTTTCGAGTCCTGGCACCAGTACACCTACCAGGATTGGGGAATTTTTTATCCTGGGTCTTGTGCACCCAGGAATCTTTTTTAATTTTTGATCTACTTCTGTCCATGATATACACTATATAAATACAGTATATATATATCAGTGTCACCTTTGTGAGATTTTGTGAAAACAGGGTCCACCTCATGAAGGTACTCACCAAGACTTGAGGATAAATTCAATTTCAGCAATACTACTCTCCTTTGCTTGCTGACTTATCTCTCCATTCAAATCTGATGTAGTACACAGGTTGTCTGATCATTCTCTAGAACATTTTGATAAACCCAAACATTCCCAGAGATAGCCGTCCCTAAATGCCCTATACACCTGAATGTTTCCTCTTAGATATCTATAAGAGACATTGTACACATTCAGTTATTTTGGTCTTCCATAATAATTTAAAATTTTCACATCCATGGATGCCCTTTGTACATTTCAGCTGTACTCTTTCCAGTTTACTCATGCTTGTTTTTTTTTTTTGTAAGGTTTCCATATTAATATTCCATACTCAGGTTTGGGTGTAATGCAACAAATAATGACTTCATAATTTCTGATCTCCTAGACTTTATAAATATTTTTATACAACCTATAGTTCTATAACTATCATAAACAAAATTGGTTCATATGATTAGAAAAGAACTCAAAGCCGGATCTACCCATATACCCAGGTCCTTAAATTAACCTACAGTTTCAATCAATGTTTGCTGTATTAAATATTCACCTTTCAGTCTATGTCTCTCAAATCTCATATGCTTAAGTTTTTGATGTATTGATCAACATATTATTCTCCTGTGCCAAAATGGTCAATTTAGTCAAGTTCTTTTGCAGACATGCATTACCTGTAACATATATAACCAGATAATCCAATTTCAGGTCATCTGCATACAAACTGTAGAACCCAACAAAATTAATTGAATGTAACCATTTTTAATTAGTGACTATGTTTCCTCTTGCATGCAGGTGTTCGATGGCTGCAGGTGTTGGAGGAGTTTGCTAACTGCTGTGCAACTTCTCCTAGTGGCTTTGCACGATGGAAAGCAAAAACTGCAACAATATATCCTTTTTGACCTTTACATTTTCACAGACGCCCGGTTTGCAGGTGTTCTGTTTGCTTCCTGTGTGGGCCCACTAGTCCGGGTTTGCACAATGCTAATCACCTCACAAGCATGATAAGCAAAGCTAAACCTGAGATTTATTGTTTCTCCATTTCCCTTGTTTGTGTTAAGTGATGCACCATGCAAACACTGCAAATTAAAAAGGGAAAAGTAGGTAAAATGAAGAAAAGCAATCTATGAAATAAACACTACATGTTTGTTGGTACACATGAATTATTTTTACAGGTCTGGATTTGAACTCTCACTCAAATGAACCTTCAGAACACAGTAAAGGTGTCTTATCCCTCTTTGCCACACCAACAGTTTTGCAGCAGGGAACTGAAATCATTCCGCATACAACCAAATGCAACACCATCCCACAGTACTAACAAGCCATACAACAGTTATTTGTACATGTATTAAATTCAGATGTAGTGCACCGAGTGATCATACAACCATTTATGACTACTGCTTGCAAAAATATAGCTCTGTCTTATCTCTGTTTGCTGCTCATTCTTTTCTTATCTGAGCAGTAATCTGAGACATGCAATCTCAAAGGCATTTTATATCATTGTCTGTAAAATATGTGAGGATATTAAATGGCAATAATATACAGTTGTCAATAAATGAAGGGGAGGTTGGATGTTAATGAACAGAAACTGTAAACTGTGTGCTGCTTGCTTCCATTTCAAACCTTGTTAAAATCACTTCTAAACTTTTAAGTCTAACCTGGCTGACACACCCACTGGAGATAGGGTAGTCTGCACTGCTGTTGTGTTTTCCGTCTCCCTACTAGTAATCATTCACAGATGCAATCCATTAACAACAAACACTAAGGCAGCACCTGCACTATGTTTACATATGCTACATGGAAGCCAAGTATTTGGGATTCAGCAATTCTAAGTTCACACTTGACTTGCATCTTCACTGTGTTCACAGTCCTCAATCTATACCATAAAAAGGCAATCGTGTAGCTAGGGAACCTGGAGGTGAGGAGACTTGTTTATGTGGAGAACACAGAAGAAGCTATTACTTTGGGATATATCTGCACAGAAGACTACCGTCCTCGAGAAGGTATGCTTGCATTTGTCAGCTATATACTGCATATGCTGAAATGTCATTAAGAAAAAAAATCTGTTTATATATGTATATATATATATATATATATATATATATATATATATATATATATATATATAAATATATATATATAAAAAATCTGCATTAGTAAATACTATTTTTATTTGTAAGAATTACTTAGAAGTGTACTGATGGCATGGGCATGTTTGTCAAGGTAATTTACTTTCTCAGACGCACAGCCTTATTAACGGTCATTACAAGTGTTAATGTTACAACTGTTTTTCTGTGTACACTCTTCTATTGTTATTTCCGTGAAATGGTAAATGTCCTAAATTGTCAATGACAAAGGGGTGTTAGACTACTAGGCTAGACCATACATACCAGTAGGGGAGTGCTGGCTACAGGTAAACATGATTGGCAATACCTTAAAATGGAATGTTCTGTGTTAAATGTGTAGACTTGTTTCAGGGACAGTTCATTTGATAGCACTTTTAGCATTTCACTGATAGTTTGTTAGCAAAACGTGTCATTTGCCTGTTCTTTTGGGGGCGAGGGAGCAAAGCTGTATTTGTGTTTTGGCACAAACAAGGATCTGTTGCTATTGTTACTCTCCTTGTTTTGCATCATGCCTTGCTTTGTATGTGAATGTAATATGTTACAACCACATAATTCCTGTTTTTTATATTTCAATATCTTGACTGGTTTGTGTTTCTCCAGTGGGAATAGTGAAATGCTACCTTTATTTATTTTACATTTGTTAACCGGGGATGTCTGACTAAGCCGAAAAGGCTCTTTTTCAGCAGAGGCCTGGGGAGAAAAGCTCCACAAAGAAAAATTACAAATACATTTGGTTAGACATAATCAGTATACACACACATTACAAAAAACATGTTTTTACAGTGGTATGCGGCATATCAACAGTTACAGTGGAGAGAACAAACAAAAAAATATTAATTTAAAAATAAAGGTAATTAATAAATTTGTGGTGTAGAGCTGACATTTAGAACATAGGTAGAATACATGCATAGTACACAGGTACAGTACATACATTGTAGATTAGCCAGTGTTTGTGAGTAAGAGTGAAAACGATTATCAAGTACTCTAGGTTTAGTATGTGTGCCTTATCCGCTTTCACTAGCCTGGGGAGCAATCATGGCACTGCCAACTTTGCTTGAGATGTTGCCTGATGAGGTCTTTAAAGGAGGCTTTGGATGATGTGTTTTGTATGCTAGTGGGGAGAGAGTTCCATTCTTTAGCCACTGAACTACTATATAGTGCGTCTCCAAAGCTATTGTAGCTGTTGGCGACTTCTAGTAGTAGTTTGTTTGATGATCTAAGAGGCCTTTTGGCTGAGTGATGTTGTACTAGGGTTTTGAGGGCAGGACACTTACTGGGGAGGTAATAGATAGAATGACAGAGGCAGAGCTGATTGTAAGTTAGGAGGTTGGGCAGTTCAAGCCAGTGGAAACATAAAACCTTTTATGTTTTATCTAGAAACGGGACTTTTTTTAGTTATGCGGTACTTATGTCATTACCCTTCATTTGTGTTTTAGGTCACCTAGGAATATGGTACCTAGGAATCTTAATCCCCAAATTCCCCTCTTCAGTGACCCTGAGAATCAGGTCAATGTGGAAGCTTTTAGGCAACATGGTGCCTTTCTGCTTGAGAGGGGACATGGAGATACTTTAGGCAGAATGCAAATTTGGCAGCAGATAGTTGCTGATGTGAAAACAGTAGGTGGCCAGAGAAGGACATATGATCAGATGAGCCATAGGACCACTGACATGATCTCATCTCCAACTGGGAGAGAAGCTGCAGTGGCCAGTGATTGGATGGGTACCGGGGGAGGCCTGTTACACAACCACAACTAACAGCAAAGGAAGAGTTCCTGTCTACTGTCCAGGACCTAGACAGCTCCCAGGAAAGTGCAGAACAGTATGTCTTTGACATTGGTGCTACTGTTTCATGGACTAGTATATACCAGGAGGATCTTCCAGATAGGCTTATGTATCTCAATTGTTAAATATTCTTGTATAGTAAAATATTGGCAGCAAATACATAAGTTCCATTTAGCAATAAATTTGTTTGTTGGGGGACTTGTGGATTGCTACAGTTAACAACACATTCTGATTAATTAAACATGGGCTTAGGTTGGACTTGTCATCCAAGTTCTTGTTGAAAGCATAGTTAATGAACATATAAAGGGCAAAAAGTTTTAACCCCCTGTGTTACTGTTAATTGTGATGATGAGGTCCTTAACTTTTGCTTAAGTTCTTCCAGAACCATTGTCCATGGGAAGCATAGTATCAACAGCACATGGTAAGCCAAATATCTTCTTTGCCAGCAATGAAAAGCAGTTAAAAGAAATATATAATTTTATCCATACATGTGATGTGGGTGTCAGGACTGTTGTGTGTACAGCTGTACTGTCTGTAGTAGTGGCAACAACATTGGCAAATTTTTTACATACATTTGACTACAATAGTGTAGCTATTATTTTTTTCCTGTGTTTGTTGCTTATCACAGGTGATCCTGACAGTGGAAGTGTAGGACTCTTACCACCTGATGTCAGAGTATCATCAGACTCTGATGATGGTGGTGGCCAAATAGAGGCATAGTTGGGGGGTGCAGAGGTTGAATCTGACACTGAGGTTAACATTCAGCCATCCCTTCCATCAGACACAACCAGTAGGCTTACACCAACCCATTCCAGTCAGCCCTCAGATATTGGACGTGGGGGGATGACACACTTGATCAGAGAAGTGTGGTTACTGCGGCTTCAGTGCCTGTTGACTCTGGCAGTAGCCAAAGTGTGGGTGAAGTGCCATACAGAACTGTTGTTAGTGATGCTCTGAGAGGCCTGCTGTCCATCCTTCACCTGATCCAGGTGTATCTTCCCATACCACTAGCTGTATGCTTACAGTCACCATGAAGGCACAGGCACATTCCCAAAGGTTCTCCACAGAAATGCTTAGGGTTGTAGATGTGGCACAAGCTGACATGCGTGACTGCCTCCATCATGTTGCCAATTCAATGGATTAGATGAATGACACATTGGAATGGGCGGTGTCTGTAATGGCACATTTGCTGGGATGGTGATGGCATTTTTGTGGGTGTAAGTCAGCCACATAATCTGCTGTTAGTCGATGTGACTGTGCCTGATCATGCTCTCATAGTGGCACTACTTCCACTGCTCCATCAGTGGTTGAGGTGTCCACACCCACACATGGCAGACCATGGAGTTGTGGTCCTGGGCGTCCTCATTATGAAAGCTCATCCAGCAGACATCAGTCACACTCGGAGCAGCAGTGCATCTGACCATGGGAGTGGATGTGCCATTGCAACTCCTGGCAGAGCCAGTTCTCACGGTCTGGTATGACAACAATGAACTGCTATCTCTACCAAGTATGCATCACACCTGTGACAAACCAAGACATAGAGCTAACATAGAGCTGGGCTGTGTTCATGCAGACACTGACACACTAATTTCACCTGGAGGACCCATACAGACACACATGTACACACACCAGTTACATGGTTCAGCTGTGAAGCTTAAAGCTCATTTTGTCTCACTGGCAGTTTGTTACTTTATCCAAATGTCTGCCTGCTTCTCTTTCTTACACACACACTCACTGACCTTTTGTGTCAGCCTAGGCTTCCTGCCCCACTCCCAACACATTGTGGAAGTGATTACTGTGTCATATCATTGTTTTCTATATTTTGAATTTTGGGATATGCAACATTTGTGTCTGATGCTCAGGGTGCACAGTTGACGTAGCCCTTTATATCTGTCTTTGTCTTGCTGTTTTGACAATTGTACCTTTGACGTTTTTTGGTCTTAGAAAGTTAGACAGTTGATAGACTCAAACATTTTTTGCATCAGTACTGGTAATGATCTTGTGAGGGTTGTGAAATTTGAAATTGAAATGCGTCTCATTACTTTCCAACTTCTTTCTTTAATGACTTTCCAGTACAAACTTATGGTGCTAAACTGAGGACATTCAGTGACCATCAGTAATTCTGAGAGGTATGACTGTGGGAATCTTTGATGCCTGAGGCCTACTACTTGATACAGAACACATATAGTCACATATGTCTCTGTTGTCAAATGTTAAAGTTATTTCTGTACAAATTACCAACCTTTTACTTGCTTACATTACCAAGTAACAACATCCAAGGATATGCCATTCATTTGTATTATTACACAACACACTCCAGTTCAACACTTACCTTGTTAATTTTAGTTCAGGGCTGACTCTGATGCTAGGAGTACGCAGCCATTACATGGGTAGGTAAAGGTTGTGAGCGTTGCCTGGCATCAATGTTACAATAAGTATGTGTGCATAGGAGGAAGGTTTTGGCCCCTTAGGTGGTGAGTGTGTTATGCGCTTCCTTTTATCCAATGCGAGGGCATACTGAGCATGCCTACATCTGCCAACACCCACAGCAGCTGCTGATTCCCCCTTTGACTCCTCACCTGCTAGTGGCTGTAGTGACATTGCCATTGTTGGTGGGATGTGTGCCCCTTCCCCTTGTTAATTCTGCTAAAGCTGCTTTCTCAGGATGATGTTGTGTAGCATTGCACTTACGGTGAATATCTCAGTACATGTACTTGGACTGTACTGTAGGGCTCCCCCAGATGCATCTATGGTCTATTAGCAACAGTACCAGCATAGACTTCACCCTGTTGCAGATACACATGAATTAATGCAACAGTAGCCCCTAACATACTTTCTGTGTAGACTCCTTTCCATGGCTGTATTCCATTAGGTTTGGAATTCACAGGGAAAACCAGCACTGAGTCTGCATGGTTGCTTTATAGCTTACTGAATAGCTCCTCCATCTTGGATTGGTTGATAAGCATACAGTTCAGCTGCTTATGGTGTAATTGGCATGCTATGGTGTTTACCCTGTTTGTGAGGCTCTACACACCATGTAGAGCCACTTACTGAATTCAAAACAGCTCACTATCATGTGCAGACTGTGTAGGGTTTATTGAATCTGGCTGATAGACTATCCTTTTTTAGTCACAACATAAGAAATGAATAGCTGACAGGCTTTTCTAAAGGGCTTTGTTCCGTCAGGATAGCACCTGAGCTGCCTATACATGTAGAGTACTAGTAAACTTTTCACCATGGTTCTGAGGGTTAAGACAGAACACTAAGAGACTGACAATTTGATTCAAAGAAACTCTGAAACAACTTTAGGCATGAGTGAGTTATTTTAGAGATGTACTATCCCAAACACAAAGCAGATGGGGTTTAATAACCAAGAGAGACTGCAACTCAGATACTGATCTTGCAGTTGCCAGAGCAAATAAAAGAACAGTTTTCCATGTAATGAACCTTAAATATGCCTGATATGCAGGTTCAGATGGAAATTTGGTTATCTCTTCCAGCAGAAAGTTAAGCTTCCAGGAAGAGGCAACCTATTTATAAGTTGAGCTCAGGTGAGAAAATCCCGTCAGATGCTGTCTTACTAAGAAAACACTGAGGAAAGAGGAGAACCTATGGGTAAATATACTGAATTGGACACAAGATGTACCTTGACAAACTAGTACAAAGGCCAGAGACTAGTAACTGAAAACAGAAGTTATATACTCACTATAACGTTCCATGTTTGTAGTCCATCTCACTCTTCATTCTTACAATATGGGTTTGGAGCCGATCCACGGTTCCGACTCGGCCGATTACAAAGCTCAAAGTCTTCTAGTTGGCTCATGGCTAGGTAGGTATCCCGCAGTGCATCAGTACAATCCCCAGATCTTGTTTGCTGCTAAACTATAGAAAGACAGAACTAAAGCTATCCAGAAAGAACAACAATAATGAAAGGTCTCCACCATATTATGGGAATATTATCCCGTCTCCAGATCCTTCCAGGACGGGGGTAGATGGGTGAGTTCATAAGAATGAAAGGCGAGATGGACTACAAACATGGAACATTATGGTGAGTACATAACTTTATGTTCTGTAGTCCTATCTCGCCTTCATTCTTACAATATGGGACAGTGTCCCTAGCACCTTATTCTTGGGTGGCTCACGGAAAAATACTCCTGAGTACCGTGGAACCAAAGGAGGCTCTACCCCTAGAGGTCAGGTCCAATTTGTAATGAGCAATAAAGGTGTGAGGTGTAGTCCGGGTTGCAGCTGCACAAATATTGTCAATTGGAACATTGGCTTGGAAGGCAGCAGATGTAGACTGGGATCATGTAGAATGAGCTTTAATCTTGAACGGTAGAGTCTTTCCATTAGAAGAATAAATAAAAAAAATACAGCTCGAAACCCAATTTGATAGGGTCACTTTGGAGACTGGGGAGACCTAGTCTGGAATCGGAGAATGATACGAACAATTGGTCTGACTTTCTAAGTTCCTTAGTCCTGTGAATATAGAACCGTAATGGTCTATGAACATCCATCTGATGAAATTTGTATTCTGCTGCATTGGAAGGGTTAGGGAAAAACACCGGCAACTCTATAGTTTGATTCAAGTTATTGTAAGAGCAAACTTTAGGGATAAAAGATGGATTTGTGCAAAGAGACACTCTGTCATTGGGGAAAATCAAATAAGCGGGCTTGATAGACAGTGCTTGTAACTCTGATACTCGTCTAGCAGATGTAAAGGCTACTATAAACAAAGTCTTCCAAGACAGAAATTTTAGTGGACACGAATGAGCAGGTTCAAAGGGCGGAGAAGTTATTTTGGACAGGACAAAGTTTAGATCCCAGGAAGCTACCGGTTCCTGAAAAGGGTGTCTCAGCAAAGTAGCACCTTTAAGGAAGGTTTTACACAATCTGTGTGACATCAGGTTAGACTCATGTTGACCCAAATGAAAATTAGCTATCGCTGCCAACTGGACCCTAATTGTGGCAGCAGCCGATCCCTGATGGAAAAGTTCAGACAAAAATTCTAAAACCACTGGGATGGATGCAGTGCAAGGTTCAACATTCCTTTCTTAAGCACAGATAGAAAACCTTCTCCATTTGCTATTATATAACTTTCTAGTGGAAGGTTTATGTGAAGAAGTGAGAATGTGGGTCACAGCAGGTGAAAAATCATGAAGCCTGACTAGGGATGGAATTGGAGCAGCCACGCTGTCAAGTTGAGTGTGTGGAGGCTGGGGTGAAGATAGCCTGACATGTGTCAAGAGGTCTGGCACTGGGTCCAGAGTCCATGGATCATCTAGTAGATGAGGCCTGAGAAAGGGGAACCAAATCTGATGAGGCCAGTGAGGAGTGATAAGAATCATTTTGCTTCCCAACAGCTTTGCTTTCTGAATCACCTTGGATATGAGAGGAAAGGGAGGGAAAGCATAAAGGAGACCCAGGGGGCCAATCGTGAACAAGTGCGTCTCTCAGTGACTCCCACGGAGGGGGAATAAGGGAAAAGTAGCTGCGGCATTTGGAGTTGATTGGACTGGCAAAAATATCGCAGCAAGGCCGTCCTCATTTGCGAAAAATCTGTTCCGCTATTTCCTGCTTCAGAGACCACTCATGAGTCATCAAGATTGCCCGGCTGAGTTTGTCGGCTATCTCGTTGGTTGTCCCTGGGATGTGCGTTGCCACTAGAAAGCTCTGGGAAGATATCACCCACTTCCAAACATGAATTGCCTCCCGACAAAGGGGTAAGATCTGGTTCCACCTTGTTTGTTGAGATACCATACCACATGTTGTCTGATTGGACTGCTATCGTCCCAAGAGGAAGAAGGTCGTGAAGTGCTTGCAATGCTAGAAGTGCCGTCCTAATCTCTAGAACACTGATATGCAGGTGAGCCTCATGATCTTGCCATGTGCCTTGGACAGTCCTGCCTAGATAATGCCCACCCTATCTGTGAGGCATCCGTGGTCACAGTAGCAACGGGTTAGCAAGGAAGGAATGGAGTGCCTGTCGTTAGTTGGTCGGGTTGGATCCACCAATGGAGATCCTTTTTGCAAGACTCTGGTAAGATGATTTGGTCAGATAGAGGCAGTTGTTGAAAGGACCACTGGGACAACAGAAGCCGTTGAAGAATTTGCATATGTAATCTGGCAACAGGGACTAGCATCATGGTGGAGGCCATGGTCCCTAAGAGTTTCAGCACTGTCTTTGCCTTAACTTTTTGTAGAGGAAGTAGATGGAGAACTTGTGTGAGGTTCTGTGCTCCTTCTGCAGGAAGACGAGCTAACATGGCGACTGTGTCTATTCCTGCGCCTATAAAAGTCACAAATTGAGAGGGCGATAAGGCAAACTTTTCCCAGTTTATAGTAATCCCCAACTGGGAACAAAGTTGGATAGTGGAATCTCTGGTTTGAAGGAGTAGATGCCTGGTGGAGGTGGTCAGGAGCCACTTGTCCAGGTATGGAAACACTTGGAATCCTAGACATCTCAGGTGAGCTGTCACTACTGCCATAAATTTGGTGAATACCCTAGGGGCTGTGGTGAGACCAAAGGGCAGAGCATGAAATTGGTAGTGACTGGCTCCCAGCTGGAAGCGTGGGTGGCTCCTCTACGCTCTTGTCCATTTTTATATGGTAGTACCCATCTTGGAGGTCTACTGAGATCATCCAACTGTCTTTCCCTAACAGAGGGAGTATCGACTGCAGTGTCACCATCCAGAACTTGTCCTTCTTTATGGATTTGTTTAGTTTGCTGAGGTCCAAGATGGGCCTCCAGTTCCCTGTACGTTTTGGCACTAAAAAGACTCTGGAGTAAGTTCCAAATCCTACCTGGTCTGCGGGGACAGGTTGGATGACTCTGCTTGCAAGCAACTTTTTCACTTCTGCAGTTGCTTGATCCCTGTGATTGGATGGAACATCTGGGATCTTTTTGGGAATGTGAGGTGGCAGAGAAAAGGGTATGGAGTAACCTCTGATGATAATTCTTTGTACCCATTTGTCTTGGGTGATATTTAGCCAGGCTTCTGTATACAAAGCAATGCAACCCCTGACTGGCTCCAGGGAAGCACAGCTGGGCCCCACGTCAGGAGCGCTGATAGGGATGGCCTCAAAACAAATCACAGCTTCCCTGGTATTGCGGGCCGCCCCTGCCTCTAGGGCAACATCTACCATTTGCTCCTTCTCCTCTGCCTCTGAAGGAGGAGTCACCCTGTGCATCCGGGAAAAATCTCTGGGACTTCTTGAACCACATCTTACCACCTCTTTGACCCTTAGGATATGGTCTAGAGGGGACGGTAAAATGTACTCCCACGGCAGAGAGCATTTTCCCTTCTTGCTCGCACCTGGTGAGTTTGTCTTTTACCTTAGGTCCAAACAATGAAGAATCGTCAAAGGGGCTGTTGGTAAAGGTAGACTTGAACGGCTCCGCAAAATTACACAAGAGCATCCAGGATTGTCTCCTAAGGGAGACTCTTGAACCTGCTGCCCTGCTCATTCTATCGGCTGCATAAGAGATCAGCCTCATGGAGGAGTTAATGATGGAATTTAAGGTGGACAACTGAGCAGACATCTTTTCAGGGACTACTTCAGTAGCTGTACCTTGTAGAGTATCTCCCAGCTCCTTAAGGAGATCTCTCTGAAGTCTCATAAAATGTGTTAGATAGTTCAGCGATCTGAGTGTGAATGCTACAGACGAAAAGATATGCTTCCCCTATCTGTCCATCATTCGAGACTCCTTATTCGGCAGATGAAGTCTCCGCTAGCTCCTTCTTCTATTTTATAGTGGTAGTACTCTTACAATATTTCAGCAACCACTCAAGATTTCATATGAGGCTAAGCAGCTGTGTCTGTGCTACCTGGTTGAGATATTTAGAAAAAAGTACAGTTGTGTACACCTACCATAAATGTAGATGTTCGAGTGTCTTCACTGTTGCAGTCATGACTGTAGGGTTCTCCCCTGCCGGCAGGCAGCCCTCGGTCGGCCAAAATCCCAAAGTCTGGGTCCGGCGTCGGCTGTTCAACCATGCTCCCTGACATCAGAGCACCAGGAGTATAAAGCTGACAGCCGTCGCCATCTTCTCCAGTTTTTCTTGCCCCAGATGTCAGGAGTCCCAAAATGAAAAAGGTCCCATAACCTTTGCAAATACACCTCAGAAGAATGGTGAAAAAAGGAAATACACAAAAGTATAAATAAGAGGGGACAGGCGGGAGGGAAACCCAGACTGCAACAGTGAAGACAAACATCTACATTTATGGTAGGTGTACACAACTGTACTATGTTCATCGTGTTTCACTGTTGCAGTCATGACTGTAGGGTAGAATCCCAAAGTTGAAAGAAAGGGAGGTGGTCATAAAGAGGAAGGGGCGGCTAAAAGGCCCTGCAAGACTGCAGAGGCAAAGCCTGCCCTAGACTTAGAGTAGAGAGGTAGATTGTAGTGCTTAGAAAAAGTATGCACTGAACTCCAAGTTGCAGCTTCCAAAATGTCCTTGGTAGAAACTCCCCTGAGGAAGGCTGCAGAAGTGGCAGCAGCTCTGGTGGAATGAGTCCGTATACTCCCTGGGATTTGCTTTCCATGGTGAGAATAACAAAATCTGATTCCATGAGCAATCCATTTAGAAATGGTCTGTTTTGAAATGGCTTTACCTTGGGAACTTGAAGCATAAGAAAAATTGTTCTGATTTTCTGATGTCCTTGGTTCTGTTCAGGTAAAAACGTAGTTGTCTGTATACATCCAAGGAATGTAAGATCCTTTCCCCTTTATTTTGAGGAGTGGGGAAAAAGGTTGGCAAGTGGATAGTTTGATTTAAAGCCACTTTGGAAACCACCTTAGGCATGAAGGTAGGATTAGTCCTCAAAGATACCCTGTCTTGATGAAAAATAATATAAGGTTCCACAGCCATAAGAGCTTGTAACTCTGAAACTCTCCTGGCAGAGGTTAGGGCTAACAGGATAGCTGTCTTCCAAGATAAAAACTTGATGTCAGAAGAGGCAGCAAGCTCAAAAGGAGGCAAGGTTAGTTTTTCCAAAACATAGTTGAGATCCCAAGGAATGGGAGGAGATCTAGGAGGTCTTAAGTTCTTAGCTCCTCTGAGAAACTGTCTCATGAGCTGGTGGGAAAAGATGGGAGGGTCTGTATTATAATGAGCAGAAATAGCAGAGGCATGTATCTTAATGGAAGAAAAAGAGAGACCCTTATGTAAGAGATCTGTCAAGTAAAGTAAAATTAAAGTAATGTTAGGAAGAAGAGGATCAGAATCCTGAGCCTGCATCCAGGAATAAAATCTTTTCCATTTTCCTGCATAAGATTTTCTAGTGCTAGGACGTCTGGCTTCTAAAATGACATCCATAACCTGCTTGGGCAGAAAAGAAGAAATCAAAGGCCCTGGATTAACCAGGCCGCCAGGCTGAGAGTTCTGACATGAGAGTGTAGAACCTGACCCTGATGCTGGGACAGAAGGTTCGGAGACAGAGGTAAAACCCAAGGGGGCTCCAGGCATAGGTTTTTTAGAGTTGGATACCAAAACTGCCGAGGCCAGTTTGGAGCCAGCAAGATTATCATCTTGGGCTTGTCCTGTTTTAACTTCAATAAAACCCGTGGAAGAAGAGGAAGAGGCGGAAAGGCATATCCCGAGAGGTTCCTCCAACTGAATGACAGGGCATCCACTTTCCAAGCTTCTCTGTGGAAATTCCTGGTGCAAAATTTCTGTAGTTGATGATTGAGATGGGATGCAAAGAGGTCTATGTGAGGACATCCCCAGACTGCTGTTATCATCCTGAATATTTTGCTGTCCAGCATCCACTTGTGTGGATCCGAAAGGTTTCTGCTCAGACTGTCTGCCAGGAAGTTTTGTTTCCCTGGTAGAAACTGAGCTTGAAGATCCAGATTGCAAGCTAGAGCTGTGTTCCATAGATCCATGGCTAGTCTACAAAGGGGGTAGGAATGAGATCCCCCTTGCTTGTTTATGTACCACATAACTGTGGTGTTGTCTGTCCGTATTAGTAGTTGTCCTGGTTGTAAAAGATTCTTGAAGGCCAATAGAGCTTTCCGAACGGCTAACATTTCCTTTAAGTTGATATGCAGGTGCTTCTGATCCTTTGTCCAAAGGCCCTGCAGACAATTGCCCTGAAAATGGGCTCCCCAAGCATAATCCGAGGCGTCCGTGGTTAGAATCTGAGTGGCAGGAGGCAGACGAAAGGGTTTCCCCTTTGTTTAGAGCACATGCCCTGGACCACCAAAGAAATTCATTTTGAAGGCAAGGAAGGACGGAGATCAGTATGTCTAAACTGTGGCAATGCTGAGACCATACACTTTTTAGGTACCACTGTATTTTCCTCATGTGTAGTCTTGCATAAGGTACGAGAAGGATGCAGGAGGCCATGTAACCCAAAGCCTGCAGGAATTTCCTTGTAGATAGTTGAGTTAGAGTTGCCAAGGTTTTGTAAGTTGAAGCCAGCTGTAATTGTTTTTCGGATGTCAGAAATGCCATCTGGGTTGTGGTGTTTAGAAGTGCACCCAGAAAAGTTATCTGTTGTGATGGTGTCAAATTTAACTTTTTTATGTTTACAGAGAATCCCAGGAACTTGAGGAGGTTCTGTACAAATTCTAGATGCTGGAGTAAGACATCCTTGCTGTCTGCCTGAATTAGACAATCGTCCAGATAAGGGTAAATTTGAATTCCCTTGAGTCTGCAGTAAGCTACTACTGGAGCCAGGCATTTGGTGAAGACCCTGGGCGCAGTAGACAATCCAAAGGGCAGCGCAGAGAATTGAAAGTGCCTCGATCCGGCCTTGAACCTGAGGTATTTTCTGCGATCCTGCCTGATGGGAATGTGTAAATATGCCTCCTTTAAATCCAAAGTTACCATCCATGCATCTTTGGACAGCATTGGAAGTAGCTGCTGTAGAGTAAGCATCTTGAATTTTGGAATCTCTAGAAAGGTGTTCAAGACTGACAGATCCAGAATGTGTCTCCATGAGTTTTGCTTCCTTGGGACTAGAAAGAGCCTTGAGTAAAAACATTTTCCCATCTCTGAAAGAGGAACCAGTTCTATGGCATTCATAGCCAAAAGAGCTTCCACCTGGTTTAAGGCTTCCGTCCATTGATGTTTTGGAAGGTCTGGCCATCCGCTTGGCCTTGGCAAGGTATGAAAATGGAATTTGTAACCTCTTAAAACCACATCCAAAACCCATTTGTCTTGGGTTATTTGAGTCCACTTTTGATAAAAAAGAGAGAGTTTTCCTCCGAGAGGGGCTTCCAGGCAAGAAGTTCCTGTAGCCCAACAGAGGGAGTCATTGAGTTTGTTTCCTTTGAGATTGTGACCTGTCCTCTCCTCCCTAGGGGTGGAAGCAGTCCACTGTCTTGGTCTATAAGCAGCTTGTGTTTGAGGCCTCCCTCTGGAGCGTCTATATCTACCCCTCTGAGGCCTGTCTGAAGTGGGAAAGGACCAATTTTTTGAAGGCCAATTCCTGCTAAATCTAGGTGGTTGTACTTGTAAGAAATCTTTAACTGTTTGCATGGATTTTGCCTTATCCTCCATCTTTTTAATCACCTCTTCAGCTTTTGATCCAAACAAAACATGCTGAACAGGAGCATCCAATAATTTAGCCTTTACTTGTTCAGGTAAATTTTGTTCCTTTAGCCATGCATGCCTTCTAATGACTGTGTCAGAGGCCGCAGCCCTACAAGAAGCCTCCAAGGCATCAAATCCACAGTGTAAACCATGCTTCCCAACCTGTTCAGTGGCATGCAATAAGTCATGTAATTCCTTATCATCTGCTAAGGCAGAAATGGAAGTAAGCTTTTGTTTTAAGACAGACAAGAGAAATTGCTGGCATTTAAGCATATGAAACTGACAGTTTAAAGCCCTAATGGACAAAGTAGCAGAAGTGTACACCTTTTTGCCCCATCTTTCTAAGGATCGAGAATCCTTTTCAGTAGGAATGGGATTTTTGGCAGAAGCGGCCTTAACTCCCTTAGGACCCTGAGAAATGGTTTCAAGGTCAGCAGCAGGGTTCTTGTATAAAAACTGATGGGAATCAGGAACCCTGTAATATCTATCAGGCTTAGCAGCAGGAGGAAAAGAGTCAGGGGTTAAGTTAGCCTCCGAAAAGGCATCATCCACAATATCCAAAACAGGAGGAATAGCCAGGGGTCTATGTTGGGGAAGAAGAAGAAAATCCCTCAGTCTTTTCTTGGATTCCGAATACTCCTGTCCTTCCCAGTGGAAATGTTCCCTCATTTCATGCAAAGTTTCCCCAAAAGAGAAATCCTCAGGGGGAGAAGCTGAAGGAATGGATTCTTCCGCATCAGAATCCTCATAAGGAGGGAAAGAATAATCCTGATCAGAAGAAGAAACTGAGGAAACAGAAGCCTGATCAGAGGAATCATAATAAACATCCTGCCTTGGCCTTTTGTCTGGAGGGGGATGTGAACCCCTAATCATAGTAAGTAAATCCTCCGCCATCTTGAGTAACTGTTTCTGCGACTTGGGAGCCGGTTCAGAAGCGGCCTGTGTTGAAGTCTTTGATTTAGAAGGAGTCTTTGCCTTTGGCTTTGCCTTTACTAGTAGCTGAGTAGGCCTGAAAACCCCTTCGGAAGCTGGTACCTGCACAGCGGCTCCGGACCCATCCGAAGGAGCATTGTCCGAAGGTCCTGCAACAGAAATATTTAAAGGCCTGGTTAGCTCCTCATGAGAGCCCGTTTCGGCCGTCGGTTCTGAAATGGCCGACGACAGGGGTTGCAAAAGCGCCTCACTGATGACGGCCGAACCTGAAGCTGGCTCCGCTTGTGCGCTATCATCAGATTTGGACCTCGGAGGTCTGTCTTTATCCTTGCGACGTTTGTGAACTCCGGTAGCCGGGACCGTATACGACGACATTTTGTAGTTAAAGCGCCTACCGAAGTAATGAAAAGCAAAATCGTACCTTCGCTTAATTGTACGTTGATTGAATCTAGCACAAAACCGACAACTAGCTACGTTGTCGTCAGGGCCTAAGCAAGGAATACAGTAAGAATGAAAATCCTTATGAGGTATTTGCTTCCCACATGAAATACAATTATTAACTTTTTCTGACATCGGAGTGGAGCAAGAAAAAAGTTTCCCCAATGGGGTACTTAGCTTTGAGTGGAGAAGAAAGTCTTCGGACCGAAGTATATAGAAAAATTCGTCAGGAGTCAGCCGACCGGCACTTGCGAACTGCTATCACCGCAAGGCAAGAGACTGGAGAAGATGGTGTCGGCTGTCAGCTTTATACTCCTGGCACTCTGACGTCAGGGAGCATGGTTGAACAGCCGACGCCGGACCCAGACTTTGGGATTCTGGCCGACCGAGGGCTGCCTGCCGGCAGGGGAGAACCCTACAGTCATGACTGCAACAGTGAAACACGATGAACATCATGAAATTTATGACACTATAAATATTATACAAGCAACAATTAATATACATTTACCTGCACTAGACAGAGATCAAATATTAATACAGATCTGCTTGCCATCATGTGAGCTTTAAGATGAACTATTTTAAAACCTTGTATGTAGTATGGTTTAGGAATTATTAATGTAAATGTAAACAAGCAATATTTAACACCTACAAGCATTAATAGAATGTAACTGCACAAACACCTGAAGATGTCACTTTGCTGTAATTAATTAAAGGTAGGTAAAGCAGTACTTTGTTTGACCTGTAGTGGTAACTTATTCCATAGGCTAGGAATAAACTGAATTAGGAACCCATCTGCCAGTGAGTCTTGTTTATTTTTGGTGCAGATTTATGTCCTTAGTGCGGGTGTTTGTAGAGCTATTGTTTTGTGAAGAAATAGGAGGTCAAACAGGACTCGTCCTTTTATGGCTCAAAAAGCAAGGCGCAGCTGAAGGTTACCGAGTAAAAGGAGAGTCATGCTAATCTACCAGGGTAGCTGAAGGATGTAAGACCTTTAATTTTCTTGATTAGAAAACTCTGGGGCCTTTCCAGTTGAGTGATATGCTTGGAGTTGAACATGCCAGAGGAGGCCATGTTATTCGGTGATGAGTCTGATAAGGGAAGAATACATGGTATGATGACATCTTTGATCTTGAAGATCTTCCCTTGGAAATTAACTGGATCAGATAAGACTTCTTGACTATGGTGAAAATATAAGGATCAAATGAGAGAAAGCTATCCACATAAGTACCCAGGTCTTTTATGATTATATCTGTCTCAAGAGGAGTACCGCCAAATGCTACCATGCTACACTTTTTTCACTAGTGTGAGACCATTTTCGATGCTAAGTGTGTGCATATTCCATTCCAGCCCTTGCTGGAGCTGTTTTGTATCAGTGGATGAGCAGATAGCAGTGTTCAGTTTGCAGTCATCTACACTTTTAGGATACTGGCTTGGATGTCTGCAAAATAAATGCCAAAAAGGGCAGGGCCCAGAAGTGATCCATATGGCACCCCACTAGTTACAAATTTACATTAAGGGGGAACCAGCAACTTTCACAACTTGGAATCGTTTGCAATTCAGCAGACAATGTATGGACTTGCATTATGCTTGTCTAAATTTCCACTAATAGCAGCACAAGAGGCAGAGTCTAAAGCCTTGACTAGGTTGACTTAAGCAGTGTGCACAGAATGACCATTTTGTCCACTGTCCCTTGAACTGTTCAAAGAAACTTACTAGGTTCAGAAGACAGGACCTGCCTAACTCAAAGCCAAACTGACTGAAATCTACATCAGTTAAGTTGCCTATGTCTGCATAAATGAGTTCAGTTATGATACGTTCCATAGCTTTGCTTATAAGACTGGTGAGGCTGATGGGTCTATAATTACCTGGGTCTGTAGAGGGGCTACCTTTATGTATGAGTCACAGTGACTGTTCTACAGGCATCAGGAACAAATCCTGCAGACAGGCTGAGGATGAACAGTTTCGGCAGAGGTTGAGATAGTCCATAACTGGCATTGATGAGAATGCAGCTTGGTATGTTGCTTGGTCCCAAGGAAGTATGACTTAATTTTTGACAGTGATTCTAAGACTTGTTTCAAGGTGATCCCAGGGAAAAATACTCGGGGATAATGGGGGCAACAATGTGGGTAGTAGGGGAAAATTGGTACTAAATATGTCTGCTAATATATTAGTTATACCCGTGTCGTCAGAATTGGTGATGTTATTATGGATGAGCTTAGTGCACTGTTGGATGTTGTTCCTTAATTTTCTAATATAACTGAAGATAGATTTTAGTTTCCTTTGGAATCTACAGCAACCTTGAGTTCATACTCTGCTTTACATTTCCTAACATTGTTTTAAAGAGATGGAGGAAGTGGAGATTTCTTATAACTTTCATCATTTTCTTTCTTTTGTTTACAATTTAAAATGGAACCTTAAACAAAGAAGTTTACACCTGAATTTACAGTTACATTTGGGGCGAATGGATACTGACTTTTCTAAGCAACTGCTCAGGCGCTGTTGAAAGTCAGAGGTCAGTGTAGTAGCCCTCTCAGTTGGGTGACTTGCAAGTGATTACTGAGAATTTTACACCGGTCTTTTACAAGCTGAAGTAGATTTGCCTTGGAGAAGTCCCTAAAGATGGTCTTGTTTGGGGATGAGATGGTACAACTAGACCCCACACAGAACATGACTGACTTGTGGTCAGATTTAACCAGGGATCAGGAGATGCAGGGTAGGGTGCAGGGCCAAGGTCTGAAAAAACAGGTCAAGGATATTAGAGTGTCTAGTGGTTATTTTTACAACCTGCTCCAGTGCGTTGGTATTAATGAAGTCTAAGAAATGCTAGGCATAACTACTTTTAGATACATAAATGAGCCATTCAACACTTGAAAAATTGAAGTCCCTTAGTAAGAAAGTATTTGGTTTGATATTTAATGCCTAAATGGTGTTGAACTAATTTCTGTGATATTTGGCTGACATTGCTGGGGATATCTAGCCAGCAATGAAGTAACAGTTGGATTTGTGAAGGGTGATTTGATCTCCATGAGCTCCAGGTTTGGGCTGTGGGTAATTTGTTGTGAAGTGATAATGTTTCTAACAAATATAGATACTCCCTCACAAGTTTCCAAGGGTCTGAAGGCACAATAGGCACTAAAACACAGAACAGAGGGAGTGCTGTCATTGAACTGAAACTACTCTTCAGTAACCACACAAATATGAATGTGTCCAAGTTGCAGGAGGGCCTCAAGTTCTGAAATCTTTCTATTGACTCTCGGCTTTAAGTAGTGCCACCTTGATGTCCAAATCTGAGGGTGAATTATTTTATATAAGAATGCCCAGTAGTGGGACTGTCCCTAAAAATGACACTATGGGGGCAACAAAAGCTTTAGCCAGTATGCAGAAGCTCTGGTATGACAGGTGCAAGCCATCCTTGGTGAACAGGAAGTCTTATCTACCGTATCATCCTTGTGTGACACATACTGGATCCCCTTAAAATGACATCAACCACTTGGCCAATTGTTAAACCCAATTATCTTGTTTTTGTATCTAGGGATCACTCTTGGTGAAGGCAAATACTCCTCAGGACCAATGTTTTCCTGCCTCTCTCACATGCATAGTACGTTCCATGTTTATCTGCATGCCCCTCTGGGTGAAGCGTCTCAGGTCATTCATTCATACACTGACATCCGCTAGGTCATAGTTATATCTGCCTGGCTTTAGGGACTTTAGACCCCTTGTAACATCATGGATCCCGGCACAGAACAAGCAGCTTACAGTCACCCTGTTCTCGTCTAGTCTAGCGAGTGTGGAGTCTGTTGCCTATGACTAAAATATTTCTCTGTGTCAAAGCAGACTTAGAGGATCTTATGGGCTTAGGCCTGTTTTCCTGATAACTCCTGTGTGACTTTTTAGGATTTGTGATGTGGATGAGTGGAGGAGTAGTAGGTGTTGCCTTGTGAGGTGCAGGCCGAGATATTTAACCATGAGTTCTAGCTGGCTTTAGCAAATTTGTCTTTACAGCCTCAGCATACATTATATGTGTGTAGTAGTGTGCTGTGACTGACATTATGTGTGTAGTAGTGTGCTGTGACTGACACTGTGTGTGTAGTAGTGTGCTGTGACTGATATGTTGCTGTGGACATATGATGCTTACAGACAGTGGTCTGATTAGCAATGATTGCTTCCATGTTTCTTAAATATTTGCATCTCTTGGAAGTTGTAGTATTAAATGGCAGAAGTAGTGAACAATCAGTTGCTACACTGTCTTAGAACATCTAATACAATCAGTCTAGCTATAGATGGGGTGAGAGCATGCTGGTGAGTCATGTTGCCACAGCATGGAAAAGTGGGGCTTGCATAGTACTTGGAGGATGGACAGACACCCCTATGGCAGACCTTGAAGAGTTATAGATGAACTATTTAGACAGATACTCTGAACTTAGACTAGACTGTAGTTAATCTGGCAGTATTTATTGAAAAGATAGAATCTGTTTGGTCAAGAATGATGAACTGTGGTGATTCACCTACTGGCTACTAGTGCTGGTCTCACTACAGGTTCACCCAACCAGGAATCAATGTCCCTTTGGTTCTTCTCTCATCAGAGGCAACAGCTAATGCCAAGATGAGAAGGAGGCCACAGACTTTTTGGTGATCAGCAGTCTGGATCCAGGTGTTGCAGTGGTCTGCAGACTTGTTGAGCCTTCTTCTGGTAGATGTCCTGGATACCAATCAGACCAATCTGGAACATCCCAAATGCACACTGCCTAATCAGAGACAGTCAGGAATCAATGGCTTTCTGCCCCTTCTCTCACCAGTTGCAAATCATCATCACTAATCCAATTCCAGCTCTTAAGGAGCAGTTCACAAGCTTTCCAGGGATCAGCAGCCTCTAGGAAGTAATGCCTCAGTGAGCCTTCTCTCACCAGGAATAAAATGGAAGCATTAATCCCAAGATGATTACTGAGAAGCAGAAAGTAGGCTCTCCTGTGACTGGTAGACTTGCCTGGGATGTTGAAGATTTTAAATTTAAGATGGAAAAATGGGTTCATTGTCCTCCCTGTGGTCGCGTGGGTTTCCTGCAGGTGCTCCGATTTCCTCCCACATCCCAAAGACATGCTCTAGGTGGATTGGACACTCCAGGTTGGCCCTAGGTGTGAGTCTGTGTGTGTACTTTCTGTGGAAGGTTGGGCGTCGGGCTGGCACCTTGGCACTGTAAAACTCCACTGCCAATCATGAGCGGACAGGTGATCCGCTGTGGCAACCCCTAACCGGGAAAAAGCCGAAAGAAGAAGATGGAAAAATGGATTAATGTTCTAAGAATTGCAGTGTGCATAAGCAGTTAGGAAGACATGAAAGAGATGGTAGCTCAGACATTAGCAATCTTAAAAGGGGAGGCACCACTAATTTTAAACTTAAACAGTGAGTGGCCATTTGAAACAGAGATACAAATAATTTACACAAAGAAAGTACAGTTGTGCAAATCCCTACCAAAATGGTAGATGTCCCTCTCTTCACTGTTGCAGTATTCATTACACTTGAGATCCCATGCCAATGGCGTCCTGATGTCCAGCCCGTACATACAAAAGCCTTTAGGTTTCTTTAAGGTATGCTGTACATCAAACGTATGCTCCTTGCATAGCATAGGGCATAAAGTTGATATCCAGATGTACCATCGTCAGAACTGACAGCCCCGGTAGAAACACCAGTCCAAGGAAAAGAAGAGGTATTCAAGTACCAGGGCCAAGAAATGGGTCAGGGGAAGGAGGAAGAGAGTGAATACCGCAACAGGAAAGAGGAGGACATCTACCATTATGGTAGGGAAAGAGGTGGACATCTACCATTATGGTAGGGAAAGAGGAGGGCATCTACTATTATAGTAGAGTTGAAAGAGCAGGACATCTACCATTATTTTAGGGTTGAAAGAGGAGGACATCTACCATTATGGTAGGGTTGAAAGAGGAGGACATCTACCATTATGGTAGGGTTGAAAGAGCAGGACATCTACCATTATGGTAGGGTTGAAAGAGGAGGACATCTACCATTATGGTAGGGTTGAAAGAGGAGGACATCTACCATTATGGTAGGGTTGAAAGAGGAGGACATCTACCATTATGGTAGGGTTGAAAGAGGAGGACATCTACCATTATGGTAGGGTTGAAAGAGGAGGACATCTACCATTATGGTAGGGTTGAAAGAGGAGGACATCTACCATTATGGTAGGGTTGAAAGAGGAGGACATCTACCATTACGGTAGGGTTTTACACAACTGTACTATGTTCTTCCATTTCACTGCTGCAGTATTCAGTATTCAGACAGTGCCAAAGCTCAGGAAGAACGCAGGGAGGAGGAAGGAGCAGCAGAGCCCTCTAGGAAGCCATGAAGGATGGCCCTACCAAAACCAGCTCTAGCTCTGGAAATTTCATCCAGCTTGTAGTGCTTGGTAAATGTAAGCATAGAAGTCCAGGTAGCTGCCTAAAGAATAGAGTTAGTATCCAAACCCTTGAAAAAGGCACCAGAAAAAGCCATGGCTCTAGCAGAATGAGCCTTAAACAGAATAAGGAAGGCTCTTACCATGAAAGGAATGATAAAAAGAAATAGCTTTAGAGATCCAAGAAGAAATAGTCTGCTTGGACACAGCTAATCCTAAGGACCTAGGATGAAAGGAGACAAAGAACTGATCAGCTTTTTTAATAGTCTTAGTGTTATCCAAATAAAATCTGAGTTGTCTGTGCACATCCAGCATGTGCAGCACCTTCTCACTAGCAGATTGTGGAGAAGGAAAAAGAAAGTGGGCAATAAATCGATTAAGGGACAACTCATCCACCACCTTGGGCATAAAAGTAGGATCAGTATGCAAGGATGCCCTGTCCTTATGAAACACCAAAAAAAAGGAGGATAAGCCATAAAGGCTTAAAAATCAGACACCCATCTGTCAGAAGTAAGGGCTAACAAAAGTAGTCTTCCAAGAGCAGTGTTGCAAGGAAGCTGAAACTGCAGGCTCAAAAGCAGCCCGAGTCAACTTTTCCAAAACAAAATTAAGATCCCAGGGAGGAGAAACAGGCTTCTTGTGAAGCCTAATATGAAGGATGCCGTTAAGGAATAATTTAGCTTCAAATCTAGAAGCCAAAGGAAGAGATAAAGGTAGACAAGCAGAGACAGCTGACAAACGGGCTTTAACAGAAGAATAAACCAATCCAGCATTGAGCAATTCACACAGAGGACAGAACCAGAGGAACATCCACAGAAAGTGGATCCAGGTTATGAGAAAGACACTAAACAGAAAACCTCTTCCATTTCGATAAGTAGGATTTCCCTAGTATTGGGTTTTATGGCCACCTGCAGGACCCTAAGTGCATCCTCAGAAAATAAGTATCTATGTAGAATCAACATGCTATCACCCACAATGTCAGTTGAAGAGTGGAAAAGTGGGGATGGATACGAGATCCCTTGTCACGTGTGAGCAGGTCCACCCTTTGAGGTATCTTGTGATGACTGCCCTTGGATAAATGCAGAGTAAGAAGGAACCAATGCCGTCTTGGCCAAAAGAGAGTCCCCAAGATTTTGGGAGCATCCTGTTGAATTCTCAATGGGACATTTGTAATGAGGGGAAGGGGAGGGAAAACTCAAACAAAACATCACATTCCAAGAGAAAGACAGGATGTCCACCTTCCAAACTAGAGGACCTGGGACTCTGGCACAAAATAATAGAAAGTTGTTTTTCAGACGGGAGGCAAAAAGATCCATTTGAGGAGTACCCCACTGGTGGACAATGTCCAGAAGCACATCTCTGTAAAGTATCCATCCATGGGATTGAGTTAAGGACCTACTCAGTGTGTCTGCCAAAATATTTTGACCTGAGGGGAATGTAAACTGCATGAAGAGTCACTTGATACTGGATAGTCAGCTTCCACACCAGGAGTGCCAACCGACAAAGAAGACAGGATCTTCTTGTTTGTTTACATACCACATCACTGTGATATTGTCTGTAAACACCCTGAGAGATCTGAGGGAGAAAATGGGATGAAAGGCCTGAAGAGCCAGCAGAATAGCTCTTATCGCTTTGACAATGATGTGCTCTTTCTGTTGAAGAGGTGACCAAACACCATGCACCTTTAGGGTGCCAAAAGCTGTTCCCCATCCCACGTCTGAAACATCTGTGAACAGCTCCTGAGAGGGAAGAGTGGGATGAAAAGGGAGACCTGGATTTAGAGACAACTGCTGAATCCACCACTGAAGTTCCCTCTTGAAACAAGGCAGCAAAAGGAACTACAAATCTGATGGATGCACATGTTGAAGCCAAAGTGACTTCAGAAACCACTGAAACTTTCTCATGTGGAGTTTGGCCAGAGGGAATATAAGAATGGTGGAAGCCATGAACCCCAGAGCTCTCAGAAATTCCCTGGCTGTTATACAGTCCAAAGGAAAAGTTAAGGCCTTGGGAGGAGGCAGGGATACCAGCAAAAGTCTGGATCCTGCACCCCAGAAAAACACGGTCCTGAAAAGGAGTCAGAAAAGACTTTTTAAAGTTTATTGTGAATTCCAGGCTTTGCAGAAGGGAAATGGAAAAATGAAGATTTTGCAACAAGATATCTGGAGTGGAAGCTTGAAACAGGAGGTTGTCCACGTAAGCAAAGACTTAGATCACCTCTAGCCTCAAAAAGCAATTACAGGAGTGAGGCATTTGGTGAAAACCCTTGGGGTAGTAGAAAGGCCAAAGGGGAAAGCAGAGAATTGAAAATGCCAGGAAGCAACAGAGAAACATGAGAACTTCCTGAAAAGGGGATTAATAGGGATATGGAGATAAGCATCCTTGAGATCCAGACACACCATATAAGCC
The DNA here is from genome assembly GCF_019279795.1 of Protopterus annectens. NCBI lineage: Eukaryota > Metazoa > Chordata > Ceratodontiformes > Protopteridae > Protopterus > Protopterus annectens. The sequence goes on from NC_056750.1 coordinate 44,488,676, forward strand.
TGAGGAAGCAAAAGGGAAAACAAAGTCTGAAGCGACAACATTCGAAAAGAGGGCACCTTCAGAAAAGTATTTAGATGAGACAGATCTAGAACTGGTCTCCACACACTCTCTTTCCTTGGCAATACAAACATCCTGAAGTAAAATCCCCTCCCCTTTGGGACGCAGGCAAAAAATCTCGAAGCACCCCTGAAAAGGACAGTTGTTCCTGAGAGGGCTGAGGAATTCCTATAAAAGGGGGAAGAGATTATCATACAATGAAATACCCCTGGTGGGAATATTTTTTTCCTGGCCCAGGAACAATGAGAGAAACACAACTGTTAACATGAATAAATGTTCCATGTATGAGCCTGATGATGTTTCTTTGCCTTTACTTTCAACTATCATCATAAATTTAACTGCAGCTACTGTTCAACTTTCTGAAATGTTTTTGGTGCAAAACTCTATCTACTTCGAATGAGGTCAATACAACCTCTATTGCAGAGCAGCAAGTTTTACCTGTTGATATAAGAAATAATGAAGTGGTTACTAATTACAACAGATGATAATTTTCGGCTGTCCCATCCTGCCATCAAATTGAATTTATCAGAAAGAGTAGATCTAACCAAATGGGATTCACCAAGAGGAAGAACAAGAACAAGAGGAGGAGGCAGAAGAACAGACTGCTCACGAACATGCAACCACTCCAACTCCATGAGGTGACCAAAGAAACAACAGTTGTGAATTCTCCAATATGAACTTGACTTTCTCCGATCTCTCACTCCTAGCTAAAAGACTCCATTTTATCCCTACATCTAGTGACTTTGTTGTTAATGCAGTTATTATTGTTTAAGAATGACACATATCAGCCACAAGTATGTAAACGTTCTAGTACTTTTATTCCTTCGGGAACGCCTGCTATTACTGCTTTCCACAATATATGTGAAAAGCAAATTAAACATTTATATGAAAAGATAAAAAAAAAAAGGAAAAAGTATAATTTGACATGGCTGAGTATAATTCATTGCAAACATTGCAGAATACCAATATCATTATTAAGCAGGGTAATAAAGGTGGTGCAATAGCTGGTATGAATAAAAGTGATTATTTGAAGAGTATATATGATTTTTTTTAAATAAGGTTTTTAAAATTATTGCCAGCAAAAAAAAATGAGAGAACTTTTAAAGTCACCAGTTACATTTATGAAATGTAATTACAAGATGACATTACTTATATGTATATATATATTTTAATGTACCTCACCTTATTACCCCTGATTATCATAAGATCATAGAAGGTTACTAGGCTAATGACCCTGAGGCCATTACAAGCCTAGCAGAGTTTTTTTCCCTCTTTTAATGGTACTGTTACTAGACCTGACAACACCTGCTGCCCACATTTAGAAGAGATGCAGGTGCAGTCCCAGGAGTGAATTTGCGATTCCCCATTCAGTTATCTGGATTATCCTTGAAAAGGTTCTGTGAAGGGCTCTGTTTCACTAGGATTGCAAGTTTATTCCAGAGTTGGGGGAGCCTCTGAGGGATTAACCTGTTTATCCAGCAGGTCCTGCTAATATCACTTCTCATGTTGAGGTTGCTAGAATGGGTGCAAAAAGTACCATTTGTCTTGCTAATGTGTAGCATTTCCATCAGGGCAGAATATGAGGTTGTCCTATAGGCTAGGTAGAGATCACCCCTGAGAAGTCTGTACGACAAAGAATACAGTGACGGATTTTAGTCTATCAGCATAGGACAGGTGTTGGACACCTTAAATTTTCTTTGTAAGGTACCTCTGACATCTCTCTAATTGCTGGAGGTGCCTAGCAAGGTACATACCAAAGGCTGCATTGTATTCTATAACTGTTCTAATAAGGGAGAAGTACAGGGGGGTCATAACCTCTTTTTGTGGAGGCAATGCCCTTATTCATGAGATGGGCAGTGTAGAAGGCTTTCCTTACCAGTGTGGAAATATGACAGTTAAAGGACAGGCTGCTGTCAACCTGTGTACCCAGATCTCTTACCATGGATTTGGTATTGAAGGTGTTGTTCTTAATGTGGTACTTTGCAGGGACATCTCCCTAGCTGAAGAGAGGGGATGATGATGCATTATTTAGCGTTCAACTTGAAACCCTTGACTTTGGCACCAATTGTTGGCTTGAGTAAGATCCTCCTGGAGGGTGTCAGTGTCACTAGGAGATTCAATGTTAGAGCCCAGTTTGCAGTCATCTACAAACTTTGTTAGCCACATGCCCTTTGTTTGGGCCTGTACTTCTGAAAAAAGATTCCAAACAATAGGGGCCCCAGTACCATGCCCTGTGGTACTCCACTGGTTACTGGTCTGAAGGTGGATGAAGAGTCCTCTATTTCAACTGAATGTGTTCTATTGGTGAACCAGTTTAGTTGGTTAAGTTTATCAATGACACCTGCGTGGGGAATGGTGTCAAAAACCCTCACTAGGTCTAAATAGGCAGTATGCACAATTTTGCCATTATCCAGGGCTTGGTGACCGTCTCAAAGAAGTCCACCAAGTTTAGTAGGCGCAATCTCCTTTTGACAAAACCAAATTGGGATGGCTCTAGTGTTTGGATGTCTCCTACATACTTGTTGGCAAGGTCCATGATGATTCTCTCCATGGCCTTGCATATCAGGCTAGTCAGACGTATGGGTCTGTAATTCCTGGATTCAGCAGAGGAACCGCCTTTGTGGAGGGGGGATGACAGTGGCAGTTTTCCAGTCTCCAGGAATATACCCAGTGCTTAGACTGTGGTTAAAGAGTGTACTCAGAGATACAGCTAACTCTTGCTTTAAGTAATTTAGGATGCAACCAGTGATGTTGCCTGGTCTCAGAGTGGCTGTGCTTTTAGCCTTGAGAAGGGCATTAAGGACCTGTTACTTTGAGATTTCTGGGGAGGACATGTAGAAGGGATGTCTTGTGGTAAATTGGGCAGAGACAAGGGGGAGAAGTTCTCACTGAACCTATCTGCCAGCAGGTTAGCAATATCATCAGGTTCAGTAATATGTTGTGCCATTTACAATATGTTCTGTGCAAATCTGGGATTTTCTTTGAGGTTGCAGATATAGCCAAAGAACACCTTATGGTTACCCATGGTTAGGATGGCCAATTTGGATTCGTAGTCCGCTTTGGATTTTTTCACTAGGTGTCTTATTTGCTTATTTAGGCCAAGGAGGGAGTCCTTTGAGTTTAGGGACAGTCGCCTACTGCTTTTAGACAGCAGTTTCTTTCTCCTGTTATATAGCCTGTATATGGCAGATGGCCACCAAGCAGGTTTGTTTTTGCATGTGGAACTTACTTTTATCCTGTCGTGTACAGCTGAGTCAATGCAACTGTGGAGGTGTTTATACAAGTCTTTGGCATAAACCTCAGCATAGGTATTCTTGCCATCAGAAGGGGCAGAGGCTATGAAACTAGTAATATCATCTTGAAAGAGATTATAGTTTGCTTTGGAGAATTTTTTTTAGTATAGTTCCAGCTGGGAGAGGGTCAGATGCTACTGTTACTTCTAGTGTGACTGATCTGTGGCCAGATCTCACTAGAAATGACTATACACTTGGGGTGGTGCAATGATCACTCATGTTTGCAATTACTAGATCCAGAATGTTTGAATCCCCTAGTGGGGGTTTCCACTAGCTGGTCCAGGTCATTAGAGTTTACAAAGTTTAAGAATCTCTGGGCAAGTGTGTTGGTACAGGTGTAGGTAGACCAATTTATTAATGGGTAGTTAAAGTTTCTCAAAACCAGGGTGTTTGGTGGTATATTGAGGGACGACTCCAAGAGGTCCAGGTAGGCATTGTGGGTGTTAATGGTTCATGGAGGCAGTCCTATAACTGGTGATAACTTGGAGAGGAGTTTTACCTACAGAGAGTTGTACTTGGAGTAGTCTGAAGGACTCATTTAGTCTTACGAATCTGGAGGAATATCTGTCTTAAATAAAAACTGATACCCTTCTCCCTTTCGATTTCCCGCTCTCATTTGATGGTCTCTGGGAGTGGAAAGTGTTGTAACCCAGAATGGCCGGGGTGCTTTCCGCAGCCTTGAACCAGGTTTTTGTGTCAGCACAGACATTAGCATCCACCAAGGTGAGAGCAACTTCCAAGATGTGCAGTTTTATGTTTAAACTCCAAGAGTTTAGCAGTATGACCCTGATGTTGGATTTTGAGGATCAATTTGCATTGGAAATTTTGTACTTGTGGCATTATCTAAAAAGGCACTGGGGGGAGGCAAGAGCCTTTGCCAGAAGCCAAAATCCTAGGGGTGACAGGTGAAGACCATCTCTGGCAAAGCATTGATTTCCATCACCCCTATCATCCCAGGCTGACAGGAACTGGATCCCCTTAGAATGACACCAGAAAAGTGTAGTTGTGTACACTTACCATAAATGTAGATGTTCAAGTGTATTCACTGTTGCAGTCATCACAATTGGGTTATCCTGCTGGCAGGCTACCCTCAGTCGGCCTGAATTCCAAAGTCTAGGTCCAGGGTCGGTTGCTGTCGCCTCCTCCCTGACGTCAGTGCACCAGGGGTATAAAAGATGCAGCCGATGCCATTTTCTTCAGTTCTTCTTGCCCCAGATGTCAGGTGCCCCCAATAGGGTTGGCTAAAAATATGTCAATAAAACATACATGCACCAAAGTATATATTTTGTCTTCATCTACAAGCAAATACACCACATAGGTTGTATAGAATAGAGAAGTACAGATAAGGTCCAGCAAAGAAATGGGGGGTGGTGGGTGGGTAACCTGGACTGCAACAGTGAATATACTCGAACATCTACATTTATGGTAAGTGTACACAACTGCACTATGTTCTTCGTGTTTCACTGTTGTAGTCATTACAATTGGGTTGAATCCCAAAGCTAAGGTTGGGAGGCTGGAGCTAAATAGCATTAGGAGCGGCTATTAGGCCCTGCAGAACTGCAGTGGCAAAGCCTGCCCTGGATTTAGAGTAGAGTGGTAAGTGGTAATGATTTGTGAAGGTGTGCACTGAACTCCAAGTAGCAGCCTCTAAAATGTCTTTGGTTGGTACTCCCCTGAGGAAGGCTGCTGAAGTGGCTGATGCTCTGGTTGAATGTGGCCTAATGCCCTTAGTTACTGGCTTGCCACATTGTGAATAGCAGAAACAAATGCAGTGGCCTATCCACTTTGAAATAGTCTGCTTTGAGATAGCCTTTCCTTGTGATCCTGCAGCAAATGCCACTAGTAATTGCTCTGTCTTTCTGAAAGCTGTGGTTCTGTTAAAATAGAAGAGTAGCTGTCTGTTCATGTCCAAAGAATGCAGAATTCTCTCCCCCTTATTCTGTGTGTTTGGATAAAAAGTAGGCAGATGAATAGTTTGGTTAAGGGCCACACTGGACACTACCTTAGGCATAAATGTCGGGTTTGTCCTCAGAGAAACCCTGTCTGGATAAAAAATGATAAAAGGTTCCACAGCCATGAGTACATGTAGCTCTGAGACTCTTCTTGCAGAAGTTATTGCTAGGAGCAGAGCTGTTTTCTAAGATAAAAACTTTATATCAGCTGTAGCGGCTGGCTCAAAAGGAGGCAGGATGAGTTTTTCCAAGACATAATTGAAGTCACATGCAGGTATTGGTGATCTCCTTGGAGGCCTTACATTTTTGGCCCCCCTGAGGTACTGCCTTAATAAAGGATGAGAAAAGATTGGTGGCTCTGTATTGTAATGAGCCGAAATGGCAGAGGTATGAATTTTTATAGATGAAAAGGATAGGCCTTTGTCCAACATCTCAGTCAAGTATTGCAAAATCTGAGGAATATTTGGTAATGCTGCATCAATTCCTTGTGCCTGGTTCCAAGCACAGAATCTCTTCCATTTTCCAGCATAGGATTTTCTAGTACTAGGCCTCCTGGCCTCCAAAATGGCATCCATCACCGCTTTAGTGAGAGGTGTGTTTTGTAAGACTACATTATCTGCCATGCTGCCAGATTTAAGGTCTTGAGTTGGCTGTGCAGGATCGGATTGTTCTGCTGGGACAGTACATGAGGCATTTGAGGTAAGGTCCAGGCTGAGCATTGAGACAAGTTCCTTAGGACTGGATACCAGTACTGGCGTGGCCAGTGTGGGGCAATCAGTATCATTTTTGGCTTCTTCTGTCTGACCTTTAGGAGTACCTTGGGGAGGAGGGGCAGAGGAGGAAAGGCATATACCGTTATGTTTTTCCAGCTGAAAGACAAGGCATCCACTTTCCATGCTTGTCTGTGATAAGTCCTTGTGCAGAATCTCTTTAGTTGGCAGTTGTGAGGTGAGGCAAATAGATCTATGTCCGGGCATCCCCATTTCCTTGTTACCATGCTGAAGACTTGTGGATCCAATTTCCACTCATGGGGATCCATGAGGTTTCTGCTTAGTTCGTCTGCCAGAGTATTTATCTTTCCTGGCAGGAATTGTGCCTGCAGATGTACTTGGTAAGTCAATGCTGTGTCCCACAAAGTCATGGCTAGTCTGCAAATGGGGTAGGAATGAGTGCCTCCCTGCTTGTTTATGTACCACATGACCGTGGTGTTGTCTGTCTTTATCAGTAGTTTTCCCGGATGAAGTAGGTCTTTGAAGGCTGTCAGGGCATTTTGAACAGCTAGCATCCCTTTTTGATTGATATGTAGATGCATTTGGTTTGTGGACCATGTGCCTTGAATACATCTTCCTGCCATATGGGCTCCCCAGGCATAATCCGATGCATCCGTTGTTAATGTCTGTGTGGCTGGGGGTAGAGTGAATGGCTGTCCCTTGTTCTGGTGACAGGCCTTCGCCCACCATCGAAACTCCTGTTGCAGGCAGGGAATGAGAGTAATAAGAAGTTATGTACTCACCATAACGTTCCATCTGAGTAGGTGACTTCATTTGTCTGCAACCTTTGGGTCTTGGATCCGAGCCGAAAACTTATTTCATAGCTTAGAGATCCAAGCTCCTAGCTCCTCCCCTTACCCATAATCCCCTGCCAACCCTGACTGAGCTCAGATCAAGTTTGCCCGTATACAAAAAAGCCGAAGGCTACCATAGAAGGACATACAGGAACAAGAAAATTCTGAGGGCCAGGGGGAAGGAGGGGGGATGGTTGCAGACAAATGAAGTCACCTATTCAGATGGAACGTTATGGTGAGTACATAACTTCTTAATCTGAAGTAGGTACTTCATTTGTCAGCAACCTTTGGGACAGAGTCCCCAGCTACCTGAATCTTGGGTGGCCATCATGGAAGGATGTTCCAGAGCACTGCAGAGCCAAAGGATGCTCTTCCTCTGGAGATAATGTCCAGCTTATAATGGTTGATAAAGGTATGAGATGAGGCCCAAGTGGCCGCGGAACAAATATCATCCAGTGGAACTCTAGATCTAAAGGCTGCAGAGGTAGATACAGAATGAGTAGAGTGCGCACAAATTCCCTGAGGTGCAGGCCTCCCAGACATTTCATAGGCCAAGAGAATACACTGTGAGATCCATCGTGATAAAGTGATCTTAGAGACAGATTTACCTAGGTTTAATTTGGAAAAAGAAATGAACAACTGGTCGGATTGCCTATGACCAGCAGTCCTGTGAATGCAGAAGCATAGTTGTCTGTGCACATCTAAGGAATGGAGTTTGTATTCTCCCTTGTTCTGATACTTAGGGAAGAAAACTGGTAGGTTAATGGACTGATTGATATTAGCCTCTGAAGCCACCTTGGGAAGAAAAGAAGGATTGGTCCTGAGGTACACTCTATCCTGATGAAAGGCCAAGTACGGGGGTTTCACACAAAGGGCCTGAAGCTCGGAAACTCTTTTCGCTGAAGTAATAGCGACTAGGAACGCCGTTTTCCAAGAGAGGTACTTAAGATCGACCGAGGCAGCCGGTTCAAAAGGGGGAGCTGTCAAGGCCTGTAAAACTAGAGCCAAATCCCAAGGGGGTACAATTTCCCTGACAGGAGGTCTGAGCAAGAAAGTACCCTTGAGAAAGGTCTTACACAATTTCGCTGTAATCAAGGGGCCCGATTCATGCCCCACAGGGTAATAAGAAATAGCTGCTAGTTGAACCTTGACCGTAGAGCAGCTAGCCCCCTGATGGAACAGACCTGTAAGGAACTCCAACACAGACGGTAACGGGGCTGTGAAGGGATCTAAATTACTATTCTCCACCCAGATGGAGAAGCGTTTCCACTTACTACGATAGACTTTCCTAGTGGAAGGTTTATGTGCTGCTACGAGAATGGCTTTAACTGTTGAAGAGATTCTGGGAGTCCTGACTAGGAGTGGAACTGGAGCAGCCAAGCTGTCAGCTTGAGGTTGTCCAGATTCGGGATCGGGAGGTCTAGGTGATGAGATATTAGATCCGGGAGGGGATCTAGAATCCAAGGCGGATTCACCAGATGAGACCACAGGTAAGGGAACCACGTCTGAGGAGGCCAGAATGGGGCAATGAGGATCATTCTGCTCCCCAACCGACTGGCTTTCTGTATGAGTTTCTACATCAGGGGCAGAGGAGGGTAGGCATAAAGTAAACCGGGGGGCCAAGCATGCACCAGAGCGTCTCTCAGGGATTCCCCAATGGGGGGAATTAGAGCGAAGTAACTGTTGCATTTCGTATTCGAGGGAGAGGCAAAGAGATCGCAACAGGGTTGCCCCCACACGGCAAAAATCTGCTTCGCTACCTGGGGATTGAGAGACCATTTGTAGGGGGAAAGGATGGTGCGGCTGAGTCTGTCCGCCAGTATGTTGGACCGTCCCGGAATGTGCGTTGCAACAAGAAAGCGTTTGGTAGAAATCACCCATTCCCACACTCTCATGGCCTCTCGACAAAGAGGATAGGACCTGGTTTCCCCGTTTGTTGATGTACCAGACCATTGACATGTTGTCCGTCTGTATCGCAATAGTCCCTACCGGAAGAAGGTTCTGTAGTGCTTGCAACGCCAATAGCACCGCCCTCATCTCCAGGACATTGATATGCAAGGAGGTCTCTGCGTCGTTCCACGTGACTAGGACCGTCTTGCCTGCGCAATGCCCCCCTCCCCACCCAAGGCGAGAGGCGTCCGTGGTCACCGTGGCGAGGGGAGGAGGTGTGGAGAAAGGATGTCCCGTATGGAGATCCGGGGACTGGAGCCACCATAAGAGAGCTATCCTGCACGCCTTGTTGATGGAAATAGGATGGTTCAGGGGGTAACGTTGAAACGACCATTGGACTTAAAGGGTCCACTGCAGTACCCTCATGTTCTGACGAGCCAATGGCAAAAGAGTGATTGCTGCCGCCATGGAGCCTACAGCCCTCAGAACCCATCCTGCCAGAGGAGCTGTTGATTGGAGGATGGCCCGCACATGCGGCCACAGGTTCTGAAGACGTTCCATGGTCAGAAATGCTAGAAGATTTCTTGTATCCAATTTGGCCCCTATAAACTCTATCACCTGGGTAGGAGCAAGGGAGGATTTGTTCATGTTGATGGTGATGCCCAGCTGGGGGGCCAGCCGGAGGAAGTAGTCCCTGGCTGAGCAAATTAGATGCCTTGTCGGGGCGGTCAGGAGCCAGTCATCCAGGTATGGAAAAACCTGCATTCCCTGGAGTCTCAGGTGGGCTGCTATCACTGCTAATACTTTGGTAAACACCCTGGGGGCTGTGGTGAGACCAAAGGGAAGGACCCTGAACTGGTAGTGACTGGCTCCTAGCTGGAAGCGGAGAAACCTCCTGGATCGTCTGCCCATAAGAATATGGTAGTACGCATCCTTGAGGTCTATAGAGCACATCCAGTCATTCTCCCGCAGTAGGGGGAGAATGGATTGAAGAGTGACCATCCGGAATTTTTCTTTGGTTACCGACAGGTTCAGAAGGGAGAGGTCTAGGATTGGTCTTAAGTCCCCCGTCTTTTTTGGCACCAGAAAGAACCTGGAGTAAAACCCTAATCCGAGCTGGTCTGGGGGGACAGGCTGGATGGCTCCTTTTTCTAGCAGGTGCTGGATCTCTGCAGCTGCTGCCTCCCTCTGATCGGGTGGTACATCGGGGAGGCTTTTGGTTCTGGCAGCATGATATATGGGAATTTGGTAACCTCTGGATATGATATGAAGCACCCAGCGATCTGATGTGATGGACTCCCAAGCTGCCAGGTGCTTCGAGAAACGCCCCCCGACTGACTCCAGAGTGGAGCAGTCGGGCAACCCCTCAGGGTTGCTTCGTGGGTCGGTCAGAGAAAGTTTCCCTGGACCCAAAATTCTTCGGGCCCCCTCTGCCTCTAGGGTGGCGTCCTTGTCCTCCTCTGCCACGGAAGGACTGGTTGTCCGGAGCTGGCTGGAAATGTTGTGATTTCCGGAACCACATCTTCTTCTGTCCCTTTTGGTTCTTGGAGAAGGACCTCTGGGAAGCGGAGAAGCGGACTCCGATGGCAGACAACGTCTTCCCATCCTTTTCACTCTGGACTAAAGTGTCGCAAATGGTCTTGCCAAATAAGGCAGAACCATCAAAAGGGGCATTCTCAAATGACGCCTTAAAGGGTTCCGCGAAGTCACAATGTCAGAGCCAGGCCTGGCGCCTCATGACTAGGCCTGCTCCGCTGGCTCTAGCGGCTCCCTCTGTAGCATGGGACAACAACCGCATAGAGGTATTAGATATCGATCTTAGAGTGGCCATGTGAGTGGAGTACAATTGTTTGTCCTCCGCCGACATGGACTCCGGGGGGGGGGAGCAGCGTACTCTTTGATAAGGTCTCGCTGCATCCTGATAATGTGTGCCATAAAAGTTCAGAGACCTTACTGAGAAGGTCGCTGAACTAAAAACCTGCTTCCCCAGGCGATCCATCGAGCGGGACTCTTTGCTCTGTGGATGGACCAAGGGGCTCTCCTGAGCTAATTCCCTCTTGGTGGCTGCTGCCATCAACATGGCATCTACGGGGGGACCCTTGCTCCAGTGGGATCTGTCCACAGCAGGACTCAGCATTCTATCGAGGTGTTTGGGAACTGGCTCCACAGTGTCCGGCTCCTTCCACGCCCTGGTGGTAATAAGGTCCACCAGGGGGTCGGCTGGAGGGGACACCCAAGAGGTAGATGGTCCTGCTTCGAATGCCTCCAGGAACATGGACTCGTCGGAGGAAGCCTTGGGGACAGACCACCCCCCCTAATCCTGAGCATTTCCATGATGTCTCCAAAGGAGACATCTTCGGGGGGTGACCTAGGGGAGCCTTCCCCTTCATCCAAGTCCGTGTCTTCTGTTAAGGACTCGGGGGAGTCCACGTGTCCCCTCTTACACTTTTGCTTATGAGGCACATCCTCGGGGGGGGGCTGTCCGAGGAGGTCTCACCAGCAACGACCTGTTCCAAGGGAATGACCTGAGACATCGAAGCAGGCTATCCCTGAGGCCGGGTGATGGAAGCCTGACTCAGCCCAGAGGGAGTGCGGGGTGGAGCCAAAGCAAGGGCCGGGGGTCTGGATGCCCTCAACAGAGCCCTCTCCACTGCACCGAAGGCCGAGGGGGAGTCGCTCTCTCTGGGATCCGAAAGTCGACTCCCACTCGGATCCGATGGAGGGATCGGAACCGGCACAGAGACCATCGGATCCGGAGGACCCGTGTGCTCCGACCTGGACAGAGCCGAAGGCACACTGAATCATACGGATCCAAAGCTCAGCCCACGGCTCCGAGAGCTTGGATCCGACAAGGAAGGACCCGACCAACTCGAGGGCAGAGTCGGATCCGAAGTACCCAGTACTGTCAGTGCCGACCCACCCCCGGCTCCAACTCTGCCCGGCTCCGTACGCACCGAACCCAAAAAGCGGGTCGGAGAAGGAGCTATCGGGGCACAAAAGGGTGTTGAGCTTCCCCCCCGAAGGGGGGGGGGGCATGAGCACTCCCATATGCAGCTGGGCCTGGATGAACCTTCGCATCATCCGGTCCAAGTCCGCATCCGAAAGGCTGTAGGTAGATCTCAACGAGGCCACCGAGGCAGGCCGGGAGTGCCGCCTCGATGTAGATCGGGTCTCCTCCTCCTCAGGTCCTGAACAAAAGCACGGGGATCAGAGCCGAGGAGGAGGAGACCTGGAAGCCGTTGAGGGAGAAGCCCGCTTAGCTGGGGGGGCTGAAACGGAGGCCTCGGCCCGCCGCTTGTGGTGCTTTTCCCTCCTTTTCTCCCTCCTGGCCTTCCTCTCCTCCAGCGCTTTAGTGGGAGTTTGAGTCCCGGCCGGGGGGAGGGGGGCAGGAGTGGCCACCACGTAGGACTGGGGTGGTGCCACGGGAGTACCGGAGGCCGAAGCCGAATCCGGGGGCAAAAGTCCCGCCAGGATCAGCTTCGACCTACGGTCTTTCAGTGCGCTGGGGTTGAACGCCGCACAAATCGAACACCCAGAGGAGAGGTGTTCAACCCCAAGGCACCGAACACACCGAGTGTGGCCATCCGCCGGTGAAAGCTTATGGCCACACTCGGTGCATAGGCTTTGGGGCCTCCGACATATTTTTTTTTTTTTTAACAATAAAAAGTTTAAAACTATGAATAAACTACCTCACACAGACCAGGCCCCAACATACAACAGTCCACAGACACACTACGCACCAACGAAGGAAGGGGAGGAATTACACTAAAAAAATAAAAGTATACTGACAAAAAGGGAACCTAACCACACGCAAACACTTAACTATAAATAAAATATGAAAAATATAGTTTTGCAACAAAAACTTATCACTTATCTATAACACGCCAGGAGCTCAGCAATCTAGAAGCTTACTCAAGAGCGGCAAACTAGATCTGAGGTCAGTCAGGGTTGGCAGGGTATTATGGGTAAGGGGAGGAGCTAGGAGTTCGGATCTCTAAGCAATGAAATAAGTTGCCGGCTCAGATCCGAGTTCGGATCCAAGACCCAAAGGCTGCTGACAAATGAAGTACCTACTTCAGATCTATTGTTTCCAGGCTGTGGCAATGTTGAGTCCAAACACTTTTTAGGTACCATTGAAGTTTCCTCATAAGCAGTCTTGCATATGGAATTAGTAGAATGCAGGATGCCATGAAGCCCAAAGCCTGCAGAATTTTTCTTGCAGATAACTGGGCCTTTGTTGCCAACAGTTTGAAATAGGTAGTCAGTTGTCTTCGCTTGTCTGGCGTGAGATAAGCCATCTGGACAGTTGTATTTAAGCTTGCACCCAGGAATATTATCTCTTGAGAGGGTACTAATTTTGATTTCTGTTCGTTGACTGTGTACTCTAGGCATGGTAGCACTCTCTTTACAAACACTAGATGCTGTAGTAGAATGTCCTTGCTTTCTGCTTGAATGAGGCAGTCATCCAAGTAAGGATATATTTGTATTCCTCTTTGTCTGCAGTATGCAATTACTGGTGACAGGCACTTTGTGAAGACCCTGGGCGCAGTAGATAAGCCAAAGGGCAGTGCAGAGAATTGGTAGTGCATTGAGCCAGCTTTGAATCTGAGGTATCTTCTGCATGTTTGTCTGATTGGGACATGCAGGTATGCCTCTTTTAGATCTAAAGTCACAAGCCAAGCCTTCTTGCCCAACATGGGCAGAAGCTGCTGTAGTCTCAACATTTTGAAATTTGGAATATCCAGATATGTGTTTAGGATAGATAGGTCCAGTACTGGTCTCCAGGCTTTGTCCTTTCTGGGTACCAAGAACAGTCTTGAATAGAATCCTTGTCCCTGCTCTTGCTCTGGTACTTGTTGAATGGCCCTCATGTCCATGAGGGATGAAACTTGTTTTTGTGCCTCTGTCCATTGATTGCATGGCAGATCTGGCATACCGTTTGGCCTTGGCAGGGTGTGAAAATGGAACCTGTAGCCTTGTGATACTATATTTAGAACCCATTTGTCCTGGGTGATCATGTGCCAGTTTTGTGAAAAAAGTGCTAGTTTTCCCCCCAAAGGGGCTGCCAAAAGATAGGTGCTTGGTGCTAGAAGGGGGAAGTCATTGAGACTGTTTCCTGTATGGCTGTGATTTTTCCTCTCCGCTGTTGGAGGTAGAAGTACCCCATTGTTTAGGCCTGTATAAGCCTTGGGGCTGTGATCTGCCTCTGGGACGTCTGCATCTGCCTCTTTGTGGCCTATCTGACACTGGAAAGGACCAATTCTTTGTAGGCCAGTTCCTGCTAACTCTGGGAGGCTGTACCTGCAAGAAATCCTTGACTGTTTGCATATATTTAGCTTTATCCTCCATTTTCTTCAACACCTCTTCTGCTTTAACACCAAAGTATCATGCTGTAATGGAGCATCTAAAAGTTTTGCTTTAACATGATCAGGCAGATTCTGTTCTTTTAACCAAGCATGCCTCCTAATGACAGAACCTGTAACAGCGGCCCTGCAGGAGGCCTCTAGAGAATCAAAACCACATTGCAAAGTATGCTTTCCCACTTGTTCAGCTGCATGTAATAAATCCTGCATTTCTTTGTTGTCTGCACATTCTGAATTTGTTGACATTTTCTGTTTAAGCAATGACATAAGATATTGCTGATATTTAAGCATATGAAATTGGCAATTCAAGGCTCTTACAGCCAAGGTAGCAGAAGTATAAATCTTTTTACCCCATCTGTCTAGGGCCCTAGAATCCCTATCAGAGGGGATAGGGTTATTTGCAGTAGAAGCCTTGACCCCTTTGGAACCCTGAGATATGGTTTCTCGGTCAGCAGCAGGGTTTTTATAAATAAATTTATGTGAATCAGGAACCCTGTAGTATCTGTCTGGCTTAACAGGAGCTGGTGGTAAAGAGACTGGAGATGGACTGGACTCTGAAAATACATCATCTACAATGTCTAAAATCAGAAGTTATGTACCTACCATAACGTTCCATGTTAGTTGTCTTCTCTCGCCTTCTTTCTTGCTTGATGGGTTCGGAGCCGATCCTCGGCTCCGACTCGGCACTTGCTAAGCTCGAGAGTCACTTTTACCAGCTCGAGGCAGCCCCATATCCCATGATGCAAGGCGGTAAGTACCCAGATCTCGTTTGATGACAAAAGGGCAATAGCACCTAGCATAATAACTTCCCAAAGGAAGAAAGAAGAAGAGAAAAACCTGCAGTATGATAGAAGGACCAGCTCTGTACGGTCTTCAGAAGTGTAATTCCTTGTAGAGAAAGGTCTGTCCAGGCCTGGGGGAAGGAGGGAGGGTCGCAAGAAAGAAGGCAAGAGAAGACAACTAACATGGAACGTTATGGTAGGTACATAACTTCTGAATGTTAAGTTGTCAATCTCGCCTTCATTCTTGCTTGATGGGACCACGTCCCTAGCACCTCTATCCTGGGTGGCTCAATGGAACAGACTCTTGAAAACGGTAGAGCCAAAACTGGCTCTGTCCCTGGAGGCCAAATCCAATTTGTAATGGGAAACAAAGGTATGAGGAGTGGCCCAAGTGGCCGCTGCACAAATAGTGTCTAAAGGAAGTCTAGCTTGAAAGGCTGTAGAAGTAGCTAAGCTTCTGGTTGAATGTGCTTTAGGTTTCGAGCACAGCTGTTTTCCCCTGAGCCGATAAATTTCAGCGATGACAGAAGAAAGCCATCTAGATAAGGTCACTTTTGAGACAGGAAGGCCTTTCTTGTTATCAGCATAGGAAACAAAGAGTTGATCGGATTTCCTGAATTGTTTTGTTCTGTCCAAGTAATATCTGAGTTGGCGGTGGACATCAAGATAATGTAATTTTTGTTCCAATCTGTTTGAATAGTTTGGAAAAATACAGGAGATCAATGGCTTGATTCAAATTAGTCTTTGAGGCGACCTTAGGCAAAAAGGTCGGATTAGTTCTCAATGATACTCTGTCTTTGTGGAAGACCAAATAGGGGGGGCAAACAGATAGAGCATGAAGTTCAGACACCCTCCTAGCCGATGTAATAGCAACCAGGAATAAAGTTTTCCATGAAAGAAATTTCAGGGAACAAGAAACAGCTGGCTCAAAGGGGGGAAGAATCAAGGATGTCAGCACTAAATTTAGGTCCCATTGAGGAGGAGGACTCCTGACTGGAGGCTTCAGGAGGAAAATTCCTTTCAAGAAGGCTCTACAAAGCCTGTGGGACATAATGTTGTGATCTGCGAACCCGACATGAAAGTTCGAGATAGCAGCCAACTGAATAACTGTGGAAGAAGAGGAGCCCGCGTGAAAAATCTCCGCTAAGAAATCCAAAACTGCTTGAACTGGAGCAGTGAAGGGATCAATATTCTTGGCTTTAGCCCAATAAGAAAAACGTTTCCATTTGCTCGTATAAATCCTCCTGGTAGAGGATTTTAAGGAAGCTACTATGATGTCTCTAACAGGGTTAGAGATCATAGGAAACCTGGCTAAGGAAGGAAGTGGAGCAACCATGCTGTGAGGTTGAGAGAAGGGATAGACCGGTGCAGCTGACCGGATTGGTGAATCAGAAGATCTGGCACTGGGTCCAGATGCCACGGCTGCACCAAAAGGTGACGATGGAGGAACGGAAACCAAATTTGTTGAGGCCAATAAGGAGCAATGAGAATCAATTTGGCTCTCAAAACGGTTGCTTTCTGGATAACTTGAGGGATCAGAGGAAATGGAGGAAAGGCATAAAGAAGTCCCTGGGGCCAATCCTGGGTCAGAGCATCTCTGGGGGAATGGCCTGGCAGTGGGAAGAGAGAGAAGAAGTCTGGGCATTTGCTGTTTTGGGGAGTAGCAAAAAGATCGCAACATGGGCGACCCCATTCCAGAAAAATCTCTTCCACTATAGATTGTTTGAGAGACCACTCGTGAGGCCTGAGAATAGCTCTGCTCAATCTGTCCGCTAAAATGTTGGTTTTCCCAGGGATGTGCGTTGCTACCAGAAACTGATGAGAGGAGATCGCTCATTGCCAAAGTCTGAGCGCTTCTCGACACAAGGGGTAGGACTTGGTTCCGCCCTGTTTGTTGATATACCAAACTACAGACATGTTGTCTGTGTGGACTGCAATTGTCCCTACGGGAAGAAAGTCGTTGAGGGCTTGCAACGTTAAAAGCACTGCTCTCATCTCTAGGACATTTATGTGCAGGTGGTATTCGAAAGGTTGCCACGTCCCATGAACCATCCTGCCCTGATAATGCCCCCGATCAGGGAGGCATCCGTAGTGACAGTGGCTACCGGGGATGGGGGTACAAAGTGTCTGCCTTGGTGAATCTGGGGAGAAATGATCCATCAAGCAAGATGATTCTTGCAAATCTGTGTCACCAGTATTTGGTGACACATTGGAAGTTGTTGGTAAGACCACTGAGTGAACAACATCCATTGAAGAAGGCGCATATAGAAGCGAGCCAGGGGAAGAAGGGTAATGGCCGCAGCCATGAGGCCTAACACCTTTAGAACCATTCTGGCCTGTACCTTCTTGTTGGCTAGAATGATCCTGACGTGACTTTGAATGTCTGAGATTCTTTGATCTGTAAGGGTAGCTGACATCCGAACAGTGTTTAAGTTTGCCTATGAAAGTAATAGACTGGCAGGGCAATAAGGATGATTTTTCGCCGTTGATCGAGATGCCCAATTGAGAACAAAGATTTATTGTGTAATCCCTGGCTTGAAGAAGCTGATGCCTGGTGTTGGCTGAAAGGAGCCAGTCGTCGAGATACGGAAACACCTGGAATCCTTGACGTCTCAGGTGAGCCGTGACCACTGCCATACATTTGGTGAACACTCTGGGCGCTGTAGTGAGACCAAAGGGCAGGGCTCTGAACTGGAAATGACTGGACCCCAGCCGAAAGCGGAGAAATCTCCTGGAGCATCTGTGAATTTTTATGTGATAGTACACATCCTGAAGATCTATTGAGCACATCCAGTTGTCCTTCTGTAAGAAGGGCAGAATTGACTGAAGAGTGACCATTCGGAATCTTGTCTTCCTCACAGACTTGTTGAGTCTGCTGAGATCCAATATTGGTCTCCAGTCTCCCGTCTTTTTGGGGACCAAAAAGAACCTTGAGTAGATTCCGGGCTCTGAATGATCTGCTCTTTTTTGCAGTAGTTTTAAGACTTCTAACTCTGCAATTTCCCTTAGACCGGGTGGTACATCTGGAAGGGAATTTGAGTGATAGAAAGGACTTTCCTCGAAAGGAATTTTGTAACCCTCAGATATGATCGACTGTACCCATCTGTCTTGAGTGAGGGAACGCCAGGCTTCTGGGTACAGCGATAGTCTTCCCCCGACTGCCTCCAAGTATGGACAGCCGGGCAACACCTCAGGGATGCTGAAAGGGCTTGTCAGAGAGAGGCTCTCTGCTTCCCTGGTTTTGTGGACCCCCTCTGCCTCTAGAGCGGCGTCTGTTATTGTTACCCCCTCTGCCTCTAGGGGTAAACTGACCATGTGAATCCGGCGTTACTCCTTGGGATTTGCGGAACCACATTCTGCCACCCTTCTGCCCTTTGGGGTAAGGTCTAGAAGGGGTGGAAAAACGGACCCCTACGGCAGAAAGAGTCTTGCCGTCCTGCTCACACCTGGTCAACGTTTCCTTCACTTGAGGGCCAAACAAAGCTGACCCATCAAAGGGAGAGTTTGTGAAGGACGCCTTAAAGGGATCTGCAAAATTACAGAGCCGCATCCAGGCTTACGCCTAAGAGCCACACCTGTACCTGTGGCCCTACTCGCTCCATCTGCAGCATATGATATCAGTCGCATGGAGGAGTTAGCAATAGAATTAAGGGTTCCTAGCTGCGAAGCAATTTTTCTTGAGCCCCTGCAGCTGTAGGATCCTGTACTACTTCACCTAGCTCCTTAAGGATATCCCTCTGGAGTCTGGTGAAGTGACATTGTTAGTTCAGCTAACGATAGCAAAGGTCGCTGAAGAGAACATCCGCTTACCATACCTATCCATGGTCCTAGAGTCCTTATTAGGAGGATGGACAGGTACGGAAGGATCTGCAAGTTCCTTCTTAGTGGCAGCCGCCACCACCATGGCATCAGCAGGGACACCTTTCGTGAGGAATTGCTTGTCCGACGGGGCAGTAATAAATTTAGAAGGCCTCCTAGGGACTGGCTCTACAGAGTCAGGAGCAGCCCACGCCTTTCGAGCAATAACCTGCATAAGGGGGTCGAAAGGCGGAGACACCCAGGAGGTGGAGGGCCGAGATCCAAACGCCTCCAGGTATACCGACTCATCCTCAGAGGGATTATTGGTGGGACAGTTTCCCCTCTGTCTAAGGAGTTCTAGGATGTCTGAAAAGGAGACATCCTCAGAGGGGGATCTTGGGGATCCCTCTTACTCATCTAAGTCAGTATCTGAAGTGATAGACTCGGGGGAGTCTACATGTTTCCTCTTACAGGTCCTCTTTCGCGGTGGATCTCCTGACTGATCAGGAGAATCCTCGGAAGAGGGGGTTCTTCCCAGTGGGGAAACCTGAGGCGGAGGATCTCTGGGTCCGGGAGCAAGAGAAGTGGCAGAGATATCGACAGGCACCATAGAGGGAGGAGCTAAGGGAACAGACTGCTGGCTGAGTCCAGTGGCCAGCACACTCTTCATCACCTCGGCTCCTCCCAGGGAGGTCCGAAGAACCCGCTTTGAAGAACCAGGAACTCCAGGACCCACCGAAAGGGAAGGCTCCGAGGCAGATGTCGGAGCAGAGCTCACCAAGGTCGAGGCTCCAAGGGGAAGAGTGGGGTCGGACAAGGGTCCGATGCCACTCACCCCCTCGGAGGAGACCAGGGAAGCCCGACCACCGAATCCCTCTAAGGAAGGTCTCGAAGAGGAGATAAGAGTAGAGGCTAAAGGAGCAGAAGGGGGTATCTGTCCCTCAGCCGTAGCAGAAACCATTCCCGAAGACTCCAACTCCAAACTCTGGGGTAGAGTCGAAGGAGGAACTGCAATGGGGTGTGGACTAATAGTCGTCTGTTGAGACGGACTATGTAGCATCTGGGCCAGTGCCTGTGATTTTAATAATCTACTGACCACTCCCTCTAAATCATGGTCAGAAAGCCTGGATGACCTGGATGATCGGCTCCGATGGCTCCGTTCCGAGAGGAGAGGAGAAGCCGGAGCCGAGAGTATCGGCTCCAAGGAAGGGGACCTAGATCTCTTCCTCAAAGGAACCATCGGAGCCGACGAAACCATGGAAGCTGTCGGAGCCGACAACTTTTCAGCTCCGACAGAAAGTTTCGATGCATTGGCTCCGGCCGGAGCCGATACAGACATAAAAGTAAGGGTGTCGGAACCGGTCGGTGCCGACACCGAAGCCTGAGCCACATGGTGATCGGGACCGATCGGAGCCGACACCGAAGTGGCCGAACCAGAATCGGCACCGATAGCCATCGGTGCCGAAGGTTTGTGCAAACCACAATCGGCTCCAGCCGGAGCCGATCTCGACTCTGAAAGAGTCGGAGCCGAGGCCGCAGGCTTGGACACAGAAGCCTGGGCCTTGGAAGACTTAGAAGTCTTAGATGGAGCCGACTTAGCCGGAGAGCCCTCCGGCTTAAGTAGGCCCCTCAAAATCAGCTTATTTCTCCTTTCCTGCAGGACTCTCTGGCTAAAAGAATGACAAATCGCACAGGAGTCCTGCAGGTGGAGAGGTCCCAGGCAGTATAAGCAAGAAGTGTGACCGTCTGTCAGAGACATCTTCTGACAGCACGAGTCACACTTCTTAAAGCCTGAGACCCTTTCCTTAGACATGGTGTAAAAACACACACACACACAACACCTGTCCAAGAAATATAACAATCCCAAAAAAAAAAGAGAAACTATTCTCTTACAGACACACACACACACCCTAACAAGGGGGGGGGGGGGAATGGGATGGGAGAAGGCCTGACTAAAAACTTTAGGAGAGAGGGAATTTTAGTCAGAAAGGGACCAAAACTAGTCTAAAACTATTAAATTTAAGTCTAAAATTAACTTTAAACTGAAAAGAGGGGCAAAGAAGTAGTGTATAAATCACTTACCAGGAGCTGGTAAAAGGAGGACCTCATCAGCGAAGCGGCAAACGAGATCTGGGTACTTACCGCCTTGCATCATGGGATATGGGGCTGCCTCGAGCTGGTAAAAGTGACTCTCGAGCTTAGCAAGTGCCGAGTCGGAGCCGAGGATCGGCTCCGAACCCATCAAGCAAGAATGAAGGCAAGATTGACAACTTAACATCAGGTGGGATAGCAAGGGGCCTGTACTGAGGCAATAAAAGGAAGTCTCTGAGCCTTTTCTTGGATTCTGAGTAATCTTGGCCCTCCCATTGGAAATGCTCCCTCATAGTATGCAGTGTCTCCCCAAAAGAATAATCCTCAGGAGGAGAGGCTGAAGGGATAGATTCTTCAGCATCAGAGTCCTCATAGGGAGGAAGAGAATATTCCTGTTCAGAGAAGGAATCAGAGGAAATGGAAACCTGGTCTGAAGATTCCCATTCTAACTCTTGCCTAGGCCTCTTATCAGGAGGGGGATGGGAACCTCTGATCAAAGTGATTAGGTCTTCGGCCATTTTAAGCATCTGTTTTCTAGACATGGAGGCCTGTCCAGGAGAATGCTGTACCTGTTTCTTTGTCTTTAGAGCTGCTTTAGTCTTTGCCTTTGAAGCTGAAGTAGGTTTCACATATAACTGTGTAGGCCTGAAAACACCCTCAGAAGCCGATGCCAGCTCAGTGGCTCCGAACCCATCTGAGGGAATAATTTCCGAGTGTCCAATACCTTGAGTTTCCAGTGGCCTAGTCGGCTCCACGTGGGAGTCGGAAGCGGCCTGTGGCTCTGAGGTAGCAGGCATCAGGGGCTGCGAAAGCACCTCACTGAGTACCGGCGACAGGTCTAGCAGAAGCCCCATTGTCGGTTTTGGATCTCAGATGCCTGTCCTTTTCTTTTTCTTTACACTTTCTATAAACTCCGGTAGTCGGCTGTTCCGACAGCATTATATAATTAAACCTTCTGCCAAAGTAATTGAATGCAAAATCGTACCAACGCTTAATAGTGCGTTGTTAAATCTAGCACAAAACCGACAACTTGCAACGTTATGGTCAGGGTCTAGGCAAGGAATACTGTAAGAATGAAAATCCTTATGAGGTATTTGCTTCCCACAAGAAATACAATTATTAACTTTTTCTGACATCGGTCTGAAGCAAGAAAAAAGTTTCCCCAATGGGGTACTTAGCTTTAATGAAGACTTCGGATCTGAAATTTGAATTTGAAAAACTCAGGAGTCGGCCGACCGGCACTTGCGAACTGCTTTTGCTTCGGGCACTGTGCGGCAAGAAAGACTGAAGAAAATGGCGTTGGCTGCATCTTTTATACCCCTGGCGCACTGATGTCAGAGAGGAGGTGACAGCAACCGACGCCGGACCTAGACTTTGGAAATTCAGGCCGATTGAGGGTAGCCTGCCAGCAGGATAACTCAACTGCAATGACTGCAACAGTGAAACACAAAGAACATCTATGCCAATTGTTGAAGTCAAATATATTTTGCTTGTACTGCGGCATCATCCTAGGTGAGGGTAGTATACTGCTTAAGGCTAGGGACATACCTGCCTAAGACACACAATCAGAGATCCTAGTCATATCTCTCCTCATATTGTCTAGAGAGGTACAGCTCATGTTCACACCAGAGTCATAATGGTACTTGCTGCTGACACACGTGTGTGTGTCTGTGTGTGTGAGATATTCTGGATCCTGGCACCAGACAGAGAGCCAACTGTGACCTTGTCCTTATCCAACCTGGTGAGAGGGATATCAGTGTGTCTTATGATAGAATCATCTAGCACTAGTACATTTGGTTTTGTGTTATGCCTTAGTGGCTTACTTGGTGAGACACTGGCATGTGTGTTTTTATGTGTACTATGTTTATCTGTAAGTGAACTATGTGTGGTGTGCTTGTGTTTGGGAGGTCTCCGTGCTTTTGGTAGGTTTTTAGTGAGGACCTCCGTATATGTGGGGTTATGTGTTGGTTGCATGATAGGGGAGGATGGTGAGATGTGAGTGCTGACACCCTGCTTAGGGTCAGGGATACTGACTGGTGAGTAAGGGAGCTTTGATTCTATGTTCTTTATGTATATGCACCTCTAGCATGTTGAGTTGGAGTATTGTAAAGAAGTGGGTTGTCAGTGCACATGAAGAAATTGCTACATTGCCTCAGGATGCCCAATTTGAACAAGTAGGCAGGAGAAATGGTGTGGTATTTATTGTCCTCCCATACTGCTACGTAAAAGGTGAGGTTGGTAACAAGGATTGACCAGATATAACCAGTTGGGGATCCTGAGGGAGGTAGTCCACTAGTTTAGATAATATGAACGAGACAAGGTAGGTCAGAGAAGAACTAGAGAGAGTAGCTCAGAGGCTGTACTGATCTGTAGATTGATAGGGAAGCACAACTCTAAAAATGTCCCACTGGAAAACAGACCACTGCTAAGGAAAAAATGTAATGTTCCTATAGCTGCCCAAGTAATTGCAATTGTGTGTTAATATACAGTGGTGTGTATCGCTCAAACCCACTGACATGTGGGACTTTTAAAATAAATTAAAAAACCTTACTGGTGGGCAAAATAGCCAATCAAAACCACAGAACAGAGCCCTAGACCAACAAGCTTCAACAGATGGGTCTCTAGGCACACACCTCCTGCCACAAGGGTACAGAGGACCTTCTCTAGAGAAAGTTTGCCGGGGATTAGTGCTCAATTCAAACAGAAGCAGAACTAGACACAGCAGAATCTGTGCCTAGTCCATGCTACACACAGTACAACTGCCCAGAACACAAGATGTAATGGGATCCTATCTCGCCTACATTCATAACTGATGGGTTCGGAGCCGATCCATCGGCTCCGACTTGGCCACTATACAATAGAATGAAGTCTCTAATTGGCTGGGCTACCCCTTATCCCAGAATGCACCAAGCCTGCTTCCCCAGATCTCGTTTGCCGCTTTCCAAGCTAGACGTGGTCTCAACTTGGCTGGAGCTAAGTAGTGTTTTTGGTTACTTTTTGGTCTTTTGACCTAGGGGTTTCTTCATAAATCTAACAAACAGCTGTTTTAACAGCTTTGTGTGTGTGGGTAAACTGTTTTTTGTGAGATTGGTATTTTTTCTCTGTTACCGGGCAAGGCCCGTTTGAGTTAGAGGGCCCTTGCCCTTAATTGTGTGGTTGCTGAAATTGTCTTACTGTACGTTTTTTTCTACTTAATACGTTAATTAGAGGGCTCCTGCCCGTTTTTGGTGCTGTATCTCGGGTCAGTCCCATTTTGAGTTGAAGGGCTCGTGTCCTACTTAAGGTCTCATTGTGGTAAAACAGTGGTGTGACAAGATGTCTAAAGAACAGAAGTCTGGGTTTAAAAAGTGCACCAAGTGTAATTATAAAATGTCCATTACCGATAGCCATGCTGTATGTGTATATTGTTTAGGACCAAAACATTTGCAGGAAACATGTAGTGTGTGTCATGCTTTTTCCTCTAGGGTCCTTCAAGAACAAAAAAATAAATTGATCCTTAAGGGCCTCATTAAGCCCTCCTTTGAGGGAGCTTTGGCTTCTCCTTCCTCTCCAGCTTCAAAAAAGAAAAGGTCGTCGGCTCCGACCAGTCCGTCGGAGCCGACATCCAAGAAGCACAGGACGACCTCTTCTTCCTCGGCTCTAATGGCTTCGGAGCCTCAGGTGGAAGGGTCTGCCTCGATACCTCTTTCCTCGGCTCCATTGGTGTCGGAGCCGCAGGTTGGGGGATCGAGAGGCGAATCACCTGCTTTGGCTCCTTTGCTCTTGGAGCCGTTGGAGGTGTGCAGCTCAGACTCTCCTCCCTCAGCCCCGAAGTCTTCTTCGGCGCCGATACTTGTTCATACGGTTCCGGATCCGGTGCCGATAGTGTTGGAGCCGTTTCAGAGCCGGTCCCCTGGTCTTTCGGAGCCGAGAGAGAAGTCGTCTCGACCCCCATCTATTTCCTCTAAATCTTCCAGGTTGTCTGACTCGGATTTGGACAGTTATCCAGAGGCTTTTCCAGTCCCCGGTTTTTGCAAAAATGGTCTCGGCTCCAGCCCACTCGGCTCCGGAGCCTATCCCCACTTCGACACATCTGATTCCTCCTCCAACCTCCTCGGAGCCGTTGGAGTCGGTGATGGTAGAGCAGAGCAGAGTCGTCCAGTCGGAGCAGAGACTCCCTCGGAGTCTCTCAGTTCCGACCATCATTCCTACCCTGTTCTCGGCATCAGGGTTCGGTACCGGGTCTTCCTCGGTCGGGGCCGAGGGGAACACTTTGGAACTGGTAGCTTCGGTGCCTAGTCTTCCCCTCGGAGCGTCGGCCGCAGGGATTCCCAGAACCGCCGTGGTCTCTCAGCCGGTACCCTCCGTAGAGTCTGGAGGTCCTGCCTTTGAGGCCATGAGGAGTGCGCTGGCCATGTCCTTGCCGGCTCAGCAAGTCTCTACCTCACCGTCCCTAGACCAGGGAACTGGTGCTTCTGGTGTGCTTCATTCCCATGACAGCGGGGCCCCAGGGCCTGAGGATACCCCCTTGGGGGTTCCCTTCTCCCGGGAGGTCCTTCTGAATCTGCTTCGGATGAACCTCCAAGGAAGAAATTGTGCAAGAGGAAGCACGTTGACTCCCAGGACGAGTCTATCACTTCAGATACTGACCTCGATGATGCGGAGGGGTCCCCAAAATCGTCTTCGGATGAGGTTTCATTCTCAGATATCCTTGAGATCCCGAGACAGAGAGGCGATTGGCAATCCAAAACCCCTTCCGCGGAGGAGTCGGTATTCCTCAAGGCTTTTGGGGCCCAGCCCACCGCCTCCTGGGTGTCTCCACCCTTCGATGAATTGCTAGATTTAGTTTCTCGAAGGGTGTGGGAACACCCTGATTCTGTGGAACACCTGGCCCGCCAGGCCTAACAAGTTCCTTTCAGCCCCTCCTCAGAAGGAATTTTTGACCAAAGGAGTTGCAGTAGATGCGATGGTGGTGGCATCTGCCACTCAGCAGGACGTGGCAGAGGCTTCAACGTCTATTCACCCTCCTAATAAGGATTCCAGGAGCATGGATAGGTGCGGAAGCGCACTTTCTACAGCGGCCTTTACCCTGCGGTCGCTGAATTATCTTTGTCATTTCACCAGGCTCCAAAGGGACCTCCTCAAAGAGTTAGGAGAGTCTCTTACGGGTAACCTTCCTGAGGCGTTAGCCCAGACTGTTGGCGCCCAGATGACTACCCTATCTTCGATTGTCAACTCGTCCATGAGGCTCATCTCATATGCAGCCAAAGGGGTGAGTAGAGCAGTGGGAACAGGCGTGGCTCTTAGAAGACACGCCTGGTTACGCTTGTGTCCCTTTACGGAGGCTTTTTAAGTCTTCCTTCACTGACGCCCCTTTTGATGGGTCCTCCCTCTTTGGACCCAAGGTGAAGGACACACCGACTCAGTGCGAGCAGGAGGGCAAGACCTTGACTGCTGTGGGGGCCCGTTTTTCCGCTCCTTCTAGACCTTACCCCAAGACCCAGAGAGGAGGGAAAATGTGGTTCAGGAAATCTCAAAGGTCTTTCCCTACTCCACCGAGTGATCCCCCCTCTAGAGGCAGAGGGGGGGGGAATTCAGGAGGACGTCGCCCCAGAGGCAGCAGAGGCCTCCGTAACTCTGGAGACCGTGATTCCTTTTGTGGTCCATCCTACGCTCCCCGTCCCTGAGACGTGGCCCAACTGCGCATCTCCGGAGCCAGTCGGGGGTCGTTTTGCGGAACACCCAGAGGCTTGGCAATCTATCACCAAGGATCAGTGGGTGCTCCGAACCATAACCGGAGGCTATTTCATCCCTTTCATAAAACCCCCTCTTCCTATCAGGAAAATACTGGATGTGCCACCCAGTCAGTGAGATCAAGCAGTGGTCGAGGTCTCAAAGCTGCTAAGAAAAGGAGTCATCCAGCCTGTCCCCGCAGACCAGATCGGATCAGGAATTTACTCAAGATTATTTTTGGTGCCAAAAAGACAGGGGACTTAAGGCCCATTTTGGACCTCAGATCATTAAATCGCTTTGTAAAGAAATCCAAATTCCGGATGGTCACCCTTCTGTCCATTCTCCCGTTATTGGAGAAGGATGTCTGGATGTGCTCCATAGATCTCAAGGACGCTTACTATTACATCCTGATAAGTCAAGAGTCCAGGAGTTACTTACGCTTCCGCCTGGGAACCAGTCATTTCCAATTCCGAGCTCTGCCCTTTGGTCTCACCACAGCCCCCAGGGTGTTCACTAAGTGCCTGGCAGTAGTGACAGCTCACTTGAGAAGTCAAGGATTCCAAGTGTTTCCCTATCTAGACAACTGGCTCCTTACTGCTACCACCAAGCATCTATTAGTTCGGGCGCTTATGACCACAGTCAGTTTGGGTCATTCACTAGGAATCACGTTCAATTGGAAAAAATCTGTGCTGCAGCCATCTCAGCGTATTACCTTTATAGGCGCAGAGTTAGACACAAGAAAAATGCGGGCATTTTTGCCGATAGAAAGGATTCAGGTCCTGCAGTCTCAGGTTCAAACCTCGTTACCCAGATCACGAGTTCAGGCCAGATTGATTCTGCAGTTATTGGGCACGATGGCTTCGACCATTCTTATAGTCCCCTTAGCCAGGCTGCACATGCAGGTGCTGCAATGGCTACTGTTGGTTCAATGGTCTTTTCAGGATCTCCCCTTGGACCATTTGGTCCAGATTACGGAAATTTGCCGTCGGGACCTATGTTGGTGGCTGCTTCGGTCCAACCTGGACCAGGGGCGACCCTTTGCCCTTCAGCCTCCTGTCACCACGGTGACCACGGACGCCTCCCAGATAGGGGGGGGGGGCATTATCTGGACAGGTCTGTCCAAGGTATGTGGCAGGCTCACGAAGCACACTTACATATCAATATCCTGGAAATGAGAGCGGTGCTACTGGTGTTGCAAGCACTTCATCATGTTCTTCCCCGGGGCACCATTGCGATCCTATCCGACAACATGTCTGTAGTCTGGTACATAAACAAGCAAGGCGGAACCAGGTCCTACCCTCTTTGCCGAGAGGCCATGAGAGTGTGGCATTGGGCGATTTCTACCCAGCGTTTCCTAGTGGCAACGCACATTCCGGGGAAATTGAATGTGATTGCAGACAGGCTGAGCAGGACCCTTCTGTTGCCGCATGAGTGGTCTCTCAACGACAGGGTGGCTGCAAACATTTTCGCCAAGTGGGGCATCCCTTGTTGCGACTTGTTCGCCAGCCCTCACAATGCAAAATGCAGGGAGTTCTTTACTCTGACTCCCTCTCAGGGGCAGATTCCCAGGGACGCTCTAGCTCACAGTTGGCCCTCCGGTCTACTTTACGCCTTCCCTCCGGTTCCCCTTCTCCCAAAGGTGATACAGAAGGCGATTTATCTGGGAAGTGACATGATTCTGATCGCTCCACACTGGCCTTGTCAGGTTTGGTTCCCCTTCCTTCAGAGGTATGCGGTGGAGGGCCCATGGCTTCTGGACCTGGTGCCCGATCTGTTAACTCATCAGTTGGGTCAGTCTCATCCATCCCTCAGGTCCTTGAGGTTGGCCGCCTGGTTACTCCACTTCCAACCTTAGTCAGAGATAACTTTCTTTCTCCAGACGTTATCCATATTTTGTCCTCTTCTCACAAACCTTCCACTACTAAACTGTATTCCAGCAAGTGGAAGAGGTTTGCTGTTTGGGCCCAGCAACAAGGTATAGATCCCCTTACCGCCCCAGTACCTCAGGTTTTAGAATTCCTAGCTTCTTTGTTTTATTTGGGCTCTTCAGTTTCCACAATCAAAGTCCAACTGGCGGCTATCTCTAATTTTCATGTCTCCTTTGAGCCTTCCTTAATGGCAAACAGGCTTTGCAAATCCTTCCTTAAAGGGGCGTGGCTCCTTCGGCCCCCAATAGCCCATCCTGTGCCTCCTTGGGACCTGAATATGGTTCTAGCTTCTTTAACTGCCCACCCTTCTGAACCAGCAGCTACTTGTGATATGAAATTTCTATCTTGGAAAACCACCTTTTTGGTGGCAATAACCTCTGCCAAACGGGTCTCAGAGCTTCAAGCCCTCTGTTCTAATCCTCCTTATTTGACCTTTCACAAAGACAGAGTATCTCTCAAGTTAAATCCCTCTTTCTTATCCAAGGTAGCATCCCCCTTATGCATTCAACAATCCTTGGAGCTTCCTGTGTTTTTTCCCAAATTCTCCAATAACGCAGAATACATTTTCCATCAGTTGGATGTTCATAGACAACTGCGTTTTTACTTAAGTAGGACCAATCAGACATGAAAGTCAGATCAGCTGTTTGTGTCCTTTGCAGAAAATAGGTTGGGTCAACTGGTGGCTAAAACCACAATAGCCAAATGGATTAAAGATTGCATCTCCTTCATTTATTCACAGTTGGGCAAAGAGCTACCATTCCCAATCAAGGCTCATTCTACCAGGGCGATGGCTACTTCTGTAGCATTCCACTCCAAGTTATCGATAGATGATATCTGTGCGGCTGCTACCTGGACTTCTCCGCGCACTTTCATTTCTCATTACAAGATAGATGTGGCGTCTCGAGGTAGAGCTTCTTTTGGTTCCACAGTTCTCAGGAGTGTTTTCCAATGAGCCACCCGGGAGTTAGGTGCTAGGGATGCTGTCCCATCAGTTATGAATGTAGGCGAGATAGGATCCCATTACATCTTTTAGTTATGTACTTACCATAACTTCGGATGTACGGGATCCACCTCGCCTACATTCATACGTACACACCCTCCTTGCCCCTTCCCATTGGATTTAGAGGAAACGTTGTTTCTACTGAGTTCTTTCTCTTGAAGGACTTTAGTTTGTTACAGTTGCTGTTATGTTTTCTGTGTCTGGATGTGGATATGAAAGCGAACAAACAAGATCTGGGGAAGCAGGCGTGGTGCATTCTGGGATAAGGGGTAGCCCAGCCAATTAGAGACTTCGTTCTATTGTACAGTGGCCGAGTCGGAGCCGATGGATCAGCACCGAACCCATCAGTTATGAATGTAGGCGAGATGGATCCCATACATCCGAAGTTATGGCAAGTACATAACTAAAAGTTAAATGCACGGGTTGAAAAAGTAAAAAATCACAGTAAAATGCAGAAATAATCAGCAAAAACAGTGATAACAGCTAGCAAGTACAGAAATACAAGCAATAATGGTCTTATCTTTAGTTGTAAGCCTCGGATGGCTCCGATGCAGATTGCAGAGTGCTGGCTGGCTGCCTAACTTGGAACTCGGTCACCCTAAGATACACAAAGACAGAAGACACCCTCCAATGAGACCTACAGCCTCTGGAAGGGGATGGATAACAGAACCTCTTTCTTTATATTTAGATAATGTATTCAGTTCATTATTAGACAAAATAAAAAGTTTTATACGTGACACTGGTGACCTCCTTAGAAAGCTTCACTTTTGGTATGAGCATAATCAAGCATATCACTACATATTTAGTGATATTAAGACATTAGCTTGCTCTTCACCATTATTCCCAATACATATGGTTTACAGGTTGTAATAGAGTTTTTCTGTTTGAATGCCGAGTTCAGTACGAGGAAAATTGAAACCATTTGCTTCTTGCTGGATTCAATATTGTATATTAATGTTTTTCTGTTTGAAAATTATATCTATCAACAGATATCAGGGGCTGCAATGGTACTCTGGTGGAAAACATTTAAGCCAACATCGCAGTTCTCTACTGGAGAATAACCATGTTTTTAATTCCCCATATATTACTAATATTCTATTCTACAAGCGTTTTATAGATGATGTATTGTTAATTTGGCAACCAATATCACTAATTAAACTATAATTCTGGGGGACGTTAATATTAATTGGGAAACAATTCAATCTCCTACTAACTCTCTAAATATAAATCTTATAACTTCACTCAACTTATTAACTCCATAACCAGACCTTCCAAAGACTTCATTTCTGGCAGTACCCGAGACTGGATCCTAGTTTCCCATCCTCACTACTTCTCCAATAGTGGTACCCTTCCAGATCCACTATGTGACCACCTTCCCACTTTTGCCCATCGCCTGCCGACCTTTCTACAACTTTCTCACACCTACACCTTTACTCAGTACCTAAAAAACATTAACCCCAATGCATTCTCTGATGCACTAAAAATTACTAACTGGAACCGACTCAAAACTCTACACCTCTGAAAAATGCCATTACCTACTTCAATAAAACCTTCTTAAACCTGCTAGACTCCTTTGCTCCCTGGAAAACAAAACTCACTAAAAGTAACTCCGTCCCTTGGCTAACTAAAAATACCCTAGCCACCATGCGGCTTCGTGATAAAGCTTGGAAACGCTACTATAAAACAAACTATTACTTCCCTTAATAAATATAAAACACTTCACAACAAAGTAAAAAAACTTATTAACTCAGACCGCAAAGCCTATTTTTCCACTCAACAAGCCCATCACAACAATAACCCTAAAAAAGTCTGGGATGGAAATCTTCTCTCTTCTTAACCCAGGTTAAAAAGAAAACCCTTGCCCCGACCCAAATGCATCTGACTCAGATTTATCTACTCAATTTAACTCATTCTTAATTGATTCCATATCCAAACTAACATTATCCTTCACTGATAACCTTGCTCCCCCACAACCTCATTACATCCCCTTCTCCTCCAGTATTCTCTAGCTCCCAACCTCTTCCCTTCTCCATGAACCCCATCCCCACCTCTACCATAAAAAACTTCTTCTAAAATTTAAACTTTGCTCTAACGCACCTAATGAAATACCCTACTTCCTAAAGATAGCCGCAGAAGCCATTGCCTTCCCCATCTGCATCCTAATAAATCGATTTTCAGAATGCCAGGTTCTCCAGCTCTAGAAAAAGGCCTTTATTATTCCACTCCATAAAGCTAGTAACAATAACGAAATCTCCAGCTTCTGTCCTATCTCTATCTTATCCCCTATTTCAAAACTTCTGGAAAAATGCATCCACCTACAACTCTTACCCTATCTAATAAACAATAACCTTCTTATTCCCACCCAGCATGGATTCCAAACCGGTTATAGCACCACCACCGCTCTCCTCTCCTTCCTAGAAACCATAAACAAAGCCCATGACTCTGGTCAAATTGTATCCACCCTCCGCCTAGACCTCTCTAAGGCCTTCGACACCATCTCTCATAACCTTCTTCTTACTAAGCTCTCTAAACTAAATCTATCCTACTCCTCTATTAACTGCTTCACCAGTTACCTATCAAATAGGCAACAAGCAGGTAAGTGGAAAAAAGCTACTTCACCATTCCTAAACACTCCCACAGGTGTGCCCCAAGGCTTAATTCTTGGCCCCCTTCTATTCAGTATTTTCATTAATATTAATGACTTTTACCATGCCATCCCTAATGCCAACCTCATCCAATATGCAGATGACTCAGCAATGATCTGTTCTGCAACCTCCACCTCTTCATTAACAAAATTAACCCAAGATGCCTTCTCCTCTACAGAACAATGGATGCTAGATAACCACCTAGCACTAAATGCAACCAAGACTAAACTAATGATATCCCCCCTCTAAAAGCATCACCCTAGACAAAAACTCTCTCTATCGCCAGCCAAAATAACACTCCTCCTGAAACAGTTTCCACTGCTAAACCATTAGGAATCCTGATCGATGACCAACTAAGGTTTGATAGCCATAGTCATGTAAATATTAAAATAACTCACAAGAAACTTGGCATGCATTATCGCCACAACTGTTTCATCTCTCCCTCCACCAGACACATTCTTGCTAATACATACCTTATCCCTTCCCTCCTGTATGGTGCCTCTATCCTTACCAATCTGCAATCCTCCCTCAAATCAAAACTCTCCTCCTGTTACTATAAAATCTCAAAATTTGCAACTAGCCACAGATCCAGTACCCATCAATGCATCTCCCTGCACCCACTGAAATGGCTTGAACTCCCCAATTATCTTACATATGTTCAACTTATCCAAACACACAAACTTATTTTGTGCCCCTCTCTCTGTCCTTCCAATGCCTCTACCTTCCAAATGCATCATGCAAACAGATGCCTTCGATCTAACTTCCAAAATCTAATCGAGCTACATAAACCTGCCTGCCCTCTAGGCAAATATCTTCTATCCTTCTGCTTAGCATGTTATTGGAATTCTCTTCCGCCTCTTATCCATACCACTAACAGTCTCTCTATCTTTAAAACTTTACTTCACTCACACCTAATCTCACAATGGGAATGCTCTTGCTCTCATGCTACATAACATCCTACTATAATTCTCTCCCTACCTAACATATCTACTAACAGCTCTCATGCTACATAACATCCTACTATAATTCGCTCCTTACCTAACATATCTACTAATAGCTCTCATGCTACATAACATCCTACTATAATTCTCTCCCTACATAACATATCTACTAATAGCTCTTATGCTACATAACATCCTACTATAATTCTCTCCCTACCTAACATATCTACTAATAGCTCTCATGCTGCAGAACATCCTACTATAATTCTCTCCCTACATAACATATCTACTAATAGCTCTCATGCTACATAACATCCTACTATAATTCTCTCCCTACCTAAGATATCTATTAATAGCTCTCATGCTACATAACATCCTACTATAATTCTCTCCCTACCTAACATATCTACTAATAGCTCTCATGCTACAAAACATCCTACTATAATTCTGTCCCTACCCAACATATCTACCAATAGCTCTCATGCTATATAACATCCTACTATAATTCTCTCTGTACCTAACATATCTACTAATAGCTCTCATGCTACATAACATCCTACTATAATTCTGTCCCTACCCAACATATCTACTAATAGCTCTCATGCTACATAACATCCTACTATAATTCTCTCCCTAACATATCTACTAATAGCTCAAATGCTACATAACATCCTACTATAATTCTCTCCCTACCTAACATATCTACTAATGGCTCTCATGCTACATATCATCATACTATAATTCTCTCCCTACAAAACATATCTACTAATAGCCCGCATGCTACATAACATCCTACTATAATTCTGTCCCTACCTAACATATCTACTAATAGCTCTCATGCTACATAACATCCTACTATAATTCTCTCCCTACCTAACATATCTACTAATAGCTCTCATGCTACATAACATCCTACTATAATTCTCTCCCTACATAACATATCTACTTATAGCTCTCATGCTACATAACATCCTACTATAATTCTCTCCCTACCTAAGATATCTACTAATAGCTGTCATGCTACATAACATCATACTATAATTCTCTCCCTACCTAACATATCTACTAATAGCTCTCATGCTACATAACATCCTACTATAATTCTCTCCCTACCTAACATATCTACTAATAGCTCTCATGCTACATAACATCCTACTATAATTCTCTCCCTACCTAACATATCTGCTAATAGCTCTCATGCTACATAACATCCTACTATAATTCTCTCCCTACCTAACATATCTACTAATAGTTCTCATGCTACATAACATCCTACTATAATTCTGTCCCTACCCAACATATCTACTAACAGCTCTCATGCTACATAACATCCTACAATAATTCTCTCCCTACCCAACATATCTACTAATAGCTCTCATGCTACATAACATCCTACTATAATTCTCTCCCTACTTAACATATCTACTAATAGCTCTCATGCTACATAACATCCTACTATAATTCTCTCCCTACCTAAAATATCTACTAATAGCTCTCATGCTACATAACATCCTACTATAATTTTCTCCCTACCTAACATATCTACTAATAGCTCTCATGCTATATAACATTTATTTTATTTATTTTACATTTGTTAACCGGGCTAGTCTAGCTGGATATATGTTCATTTTCAGTAGAGGCCCGGGGAGAAAAGCTCCTCACATAAATCAAATACAAAGAGACATAATAAAAGAAGTACAGTAAGAATATGCATTTAGTAATAAGCATAACAAAATACCTAAGGCACACCAAAAATATACTAGTTCAGTAGAAGCATAACAATTACTAAGCTAAAGATTAGCAAATTGTTTTAGATAGTCAGTTGGAGAGAAAGAATTAGTACAGGACATACGAAGGGATTAATGGAGAAATAAAAAGGAGGAGAAGAATGAGAGGCAATGGTCTAGTAAGGAGAAGAAATAATAAGATGGAAAAGAGGAAAGGGGAGAGAAAAAGGAGGAGTGGGTCAGAGCATAAGAGGGGAGCAGCAGGGCGAAAGAAGAAAGTATATGTATAGCTAATAAGTAAAGTGAATAGTTATAATAGAGTAGGGGGAATGAAGAAGCTTAGTTAGGAGTCCTACAGGAACAAAGCCAGTGATTTTGGAAGTGCAGTTTGATTTTTTGTTTGAAGAGTGGTAAGGAGGGGATTAGAGTGATATCAGTGGGTAGCTGATTCCATGTCCTACCTACAGTATTGGTGAACAGAGAGTCACCAGCTAAGTTATGGGATTTTACAGATTTGGTCATGAGTTTAGAAGAAGATCGAAGGGAGGTAAGATTATTATAAGGTATTAAAAGTTGAGAAAGTATAGGGGTGTTGTCAGGTTGGTAAAGTATCTTGTGGGCAATGGTAAGCTGTGAGATTATAAGGCAGTTTTGCAGTTCAAGCCAGCCTAGGAGTTTTAGGTTATGACAGTGATGTGTTCTAAAAGGGTTACTGGTGGCAAAGTGGGCAATGCTACTGTAACAGGATGCTAGTTTATTTAGGTTAGCCTTCTTAAGGTTAGTGAAAATAGGTGAGGCGTAAAAGAGAGTAGATATCAGATGGGAGTGGGCTATAGTAGCTCTGGTAGCAGGTGTAAGAAATGGTTTAATACGGTAAAATGATCTTATTTTCTTGTTAACAGTTTTGATGATGTTATTGATGTGTTGATCAAAAGTGAGATTGTTGTCGATGGTTATTCCTAGCAGTTTAGTTGTAGTGTCAGGAGAGATGACAGTGGTATCATTAGATAAGATGTTGAAGTTTAATGGGGAGGCACGGGTGGTAGGAGTGAAAAGGAGAAGTTTTGTTTTTTTAGAATTGAGGAGGAGGTACCGTCTAGTAAACCAAGTTTCTACAGTGTTGAAAGTAGTTTGAGTTAGAGAGAGTAGCTCAGAAGAGGTGGATGCTGAACAAATAATAGTGGAGTCGTCAGCATATTGGATGCAGGTAGCTTGAGGGATTACAGTGTTGAGGTCATTTATGTAAAGGGAGAAGAGAAACGGGCCGAGAATGGAGCCCTGTGGGACCCCAATAGAAACAGGCAATAAGGAAGAGATATGATTGTCCCAACGAACGGCTTGATGTCTGTTGCTAAGATAAGAAGTAAACCATTTTAAAGCCATGTTATCAAACGAGAGGGATTCAAGGATGTTAATAAGGGAAGAGTGGTTTACCATGTCAAAAGCTTTAGAGAGGTCAATGAATAGAGCAGAGGTGAAAAGATTGGAGTTACGATAGTTGTTGATAGTATCAACAAAGGAAAGGAGGGCAGTGGAGGTGCTGTGGTGGGGTCTAAAGCCATGTTGACAGTTGGCTATTATGTTGTGCAAAGAGAGATACTGAACAAGTTGCCGATGGATACATTTCTCCATAATCTTAGCTAGAGGTGAAAGAAGAGCAATAGGTCTAAAGTTAGTGTAGTCAATAGAGTTACCACCTTTGTGTAATGGGATGATATGAGAGACTTTCCATATATCTGGTATGGTTCCTTCTTGAATAGTCCTATTAATGAGTATAGATATGGGGTATGCAATCTCTTTACCAGCCTTTTGAAGAAAGAGAGAGGGGAGTTTGTCAGCAGAGGGGGTGCAGGGTTTCAGTTTGAGAATAAGCTTGTAGATGAAAGAGGTAGAGCTAGGATGAAGAGTGAAGTTATGGGAGGAATCAACAAGATTATTTGGAGGGTAAAAGTTGTTGGTGTTCAGTTGTCTAGCAAGAGATTGAATGGTTTCTATAAAAAAGGAGTTGAAAGCGTTAGCAGTATGGTTAGGGGTATTTGGGTCTCTCCCTACCTAATATATCTACTAATAGCTCTCATGCTGCATAGCATCCTACTATAATTCTCTCCCTACATAACATATCTACTAATGGCCGTCATGCTACATAACATCCTACTATAATTCTGTCCCTACCTAACATATCTACTAATAGCCCTCATGCTACATAACATCCTACTATAATTCTCTCCCTACCTAACATATCTACTAACAGCTCTCATGCTACATAACATCCTACTATAATTCTGTCCCTATCTAACATATCTACTAATAGCTCACATGCTACATAACATCCTACTATAATTCTCTCCCTACATAACATATCTACTAATAGCTCTCATGCTACATAACATCCTACTATAATTCTCTCCCTACCCAACATATCTACTAATAGCTCTCATGCTACATAACATCCTACTATAATTCTCTCCTTACCTAACATATCTACTAATAGCTCTCATGCTACATAACATCCTACTATAATTCTCTCTGTACCCAACATATCTACTAATAGCTCTCATGCTACATAACATCCTACTATAATTCTCTCCCTACCCAACATATCTACTAATAGCTCTCATGCTACATAACATCCTACTATAATTCCGTCCCTACCTAAAATATCTACTAATAGGTTTAATGCTACATACCATCCTACTATAATTCTCTCTCTACATAACATATCTACTAATAGCTCTCATGCTACATAACACCCTACTATAATTCTCTCCCTAACATATCTACTAATAGCTCTCATGCTACATAACATCCTACTATAATTCTCTCCCTACATAACATATCTACTAATAGCTCTCATGCTACATAACATCCTACTATAATTCTGTCCCTATCTAACATATCTACTAATAGCTCTCATGCTACATAACATCCTACTATAATTCTCTCCCTACATAACATATCTACTAATAGCTGTCATGCTACATAACATCCTACTATAATGCTCTCTGTACCCAACATATCTACTAATAGCTCTCATGCTACATAACATCCTACTATAATTCTCTCCCTACCTAATATATCTACTAATAGCTCTCATGCTACATAACATCCTACTATAATTCTCTCCCTAACATATCTACTAATAGCTTTCATGCTACATAACATCCTACTATAATTCTCTCCCTACATATCTACTAATAGCTCTCATGCTACATAACATCCTACTATAATTCTCTCCCTACCCAACATATCTACTAATATCTCTCATGCTACATAACATCCTACTATAATTCAATCCCTACATAACATATCTACTAATAGCTCTCATGCTACATAACATCCTACTATAATTCTCTCCCTACATAACATATCTACAAATAGCTCTCATGCTACAAAACATCCTACTATAATTCTCTCCCTACATAACATATCTACCAATAGCTCTCATGCTACATAACATCATACTATAATTCTCTCCCTACCTAACATATCTACTAATAGCTCTCATGCTACATAACATCCTACTATAATTCTCTCCCTACCTAACATATCTACTAATAGCTCTCATGCTACATAACATCCTACTATAATTCTCTCCCTACCTAACATATCTACTAATAGCTCTCATGCTACATAACATCCTACTATAATTCTCTCCCTACCTAACATATCTACTAATAGCTCTCATGCTACATAACATCCTACTATAATTCTCTCCCTACCTAACGTATCTACTAATAGCTCTCATGCTACATAACATCCTACTATAATTCTCTCCCTACCCAACATATCTACTAATAGCTCTCATGCTACATAACATCCTACTATAATTCTCTCCCTACCTAACATATCTACTAATAGCTCTCATGCTACATAACATCCTACTATAATTCTGTCCCTACCTAACATATCTACTAATAGCTCTCATGCTACATAACATCCTACTATAATTCTGTCCCTACCCGACATATCTACTAATAGCTCTCATGCTACATAACATCCTACTATAATTCTCTCCCTACCTAACATATCTACTAATAGCTCTCATGCTACATAACATCCTACTATAATTCTCTCCCTACCTAACATATCTACTAATAGCTCTCATGCTACATAACATCCTACTATAATTCTTTCCCTACCTAACATATCTACTAATAGCTGTCATGCTGCATAACATCCTACTATAATTCTCTCCCTACCCAACATATCTACTAATAGCTCTCATGCTACATAACATGCTAGTATAATTCTCTCCCTACCTAACATATCTACTAATAGCTCTCATGCTACATAACATCCTACTATAATTCTGTCCCTACCTAACATATCTACTAATAGCTCTCATGCTACATAACATCCTACTGTAATTCTCTCCCTACCTAACATATCTACTAATAGCTGTCATGCTGCATAACATCCTACTATAATTCTCTCCCTACCCAACATATCTACTAATAGCTCTCATGCTACATAACATCCTAGTATAATTCTCTCCCTACCTAACATATCTACTAATAGCTCTCATGCTACATAACATCCTACTATAATTCTGTCCCTACCCGACATATCTACTAATAGCTCTCATGCTACATAACATCCTACTATAACTCTGTCCCTACCCGACATATCTACTAATAGCTCTCATGCTACATAACATCCTACTATAATTCTCTCCCTACCTAACATATCTACTAATAGCTCTCATGCTACATAACATCCTACTATAATTCTCTCCCTACCTAACATATCTTCTAATAGCTCTCATGCTACATAACATCCTAGTATAATTCTCTCCCTACCTAACATATCTACTAATAGCTCTCATGCAACATAACATCCTACTATAATTCTGTCCCTACCCAACACATCTACTAACAGCTCTCATGCTACCTAACATCTTACTATAATTCTCTCCCTACATAACATATCTACTAATAGCTCTCATGCTACATAACATCCTACTATAATTCTATCCCTACCTAACATATCTACTAATAGCTCTCATGCTACATAACATCCTACTATAATTCTCTCCCTACCTAACATATCTACTAATAGATCTCATGCTACATAACATCCTATTATAATTATCTCCCTACCTAACATATCTACTAATAGCTCTCATGCTACGCAACATCCTACTATAATTCTCTCTCGACCCAACATATCTACTAATAGCTCTCATGCTACATAACATCCTACTATAATTCTCTCCCTACCTAACATATCTACTAATAGCTCTCATGCTACATAACATCCTACTATAATTCTCTCCCTACCTAACATATCTACTAATAGCTCTCATGCTACATAACATCCTACTATAATTCTCTCCCTACCTATCTACTAATAGCCCTCATGCTACATAACATCCTACTATAATTCTCTCCCTACCTAACATATCTACTAATAGCTCTCATGCTACATAACATCCTACTATAATTCTGTCCCTACCTAACATATCTACTAATAGCTCTCATGCTACATAACATCCTACTATAATTCTGTCCCTACCTAACATATCTACTAACAGCTCTCTTCCTACATAACATCCTACCATAATTCTCTCCCTACCTAACATATCTACTAATAGCTCTCATGCTACATATCATCCTACTATAATTCTGTCCCTACCCAACATATCTACTAATAGCTCTCATGCTACATAACATCCTACTAATATTCTGTCCCTACCTAAAATATCTACTAATAGCTCTCATGCTACATAACATCCTACTATAATTCTGTCCCTACATAACATATCTACTAATAGCTCTCATGCTACATAACATCCTACTATAATTCTCTCCCTACCTAATATATCTACTAATAGCTCTCATGCTACATAACATCCTACTATAATTCTCTCCCTACCCAACATATCTACTAATGGCTCTCATGCTACATAACATCCTACTATAATTCTGTCCCTACCCAACATATCTACTAATAGCTCTCATGCTACATAACATCCTACTATAATTCTCTCCCTACCTAACATATCTACTAATAGCTCTCATGCTACATAACATCCTACTATAATTCTCTCCCTAACATATCTACTAATAGCTCTCATGCTACATAACATCCTACTATAATTCTCTACCTACCTAACATATCTACTAATAGCTCTCATGCTACATAACATCCTACTATAATTCTCTCTCGATCCAACATATCTACTAATAGCTCTCATGCTACATAACATCCTACTATAATTCTCTCCCTACATAACATATCTACTAATAGCTCCCATGCTGCATAACATCCTACTATAATTCTCTCCCTACCTAACATATCTACTAATAGCTCTCATGCTACATAACATCCTACTATAATTCTCTCCCTAACACATCTACTAATAGCTCTCATGCTACATAACATCCTACTATAATTCAGTCCCTACCTAACATATCTGCCTAACATATCTGCTAATAGCTCTCATGCTACATAACATCATACTATAATTCTCTCCCTACCTAATATATCTACTAAGAGTTCTCATGCTACATAACATCCTACTATAATTCTCTCCTTACATAACATATCTACTAATAGCTCTCATGCTACATAACATCCTACTATAATTCTCTCCTTACCTAACATATCTACTAATAGCTCTCATGCTACATAACATCCTACTATAATTCTCTCCCTACATAACATATCTACTAATAGCTCTTATGCTACATAACATCCTACTATAATTCTCTCTTTACCTAACATATCTACTAATAGCTCTTATGCTACATAACATCCTACTATAATTCTCTCTTTACCTAACATATCTACTAATAGCTCTTATGCTACATAACATCCTACTATAATTCTCTCTTTACCTAACATATCTGCTAATAGCCTCCTTTAGCCCATAACCTCCTGAAGGAACTTGCATTTTGTTTACTACCTTAGTTTGTACATAATGTAATTTTTCATGCATTTGCTCCCTGAAATGCCAATTTATTGTAACTGTTGTTACCATATATTCTCTTTCTCTAATGTCTGATAACTGTTTTGTAAACTTTGTAATGATTGTTATTCTGTAATCTTGTAATTCTGAAATGTATTCTTACTGGAGCTTTTCTCCCCAGGACTCCATTGAAAATGGGTTCCTTGTGGCCCAATGGACTATCCTGGTACACAAACTGAAAATAAATAAAATAAGATGTGAATACTTTATTAGATTTTCTAAATTACCTTTACTGCACTACATCAAATTTAAATCAACTTAATCTGAGGATGAGATAAGTTCTTGGCTATTAAGATTTTTAAGCAAGATATTAGAGTAGAGATGAACATATATAAGAAAGAGGTGCATGCTAACTGATTTCTACACAGATGCAGCATAGACCCTAATCATATTTTTAAGGGAATAGTTAAAAGTCAATTTCTCAGGGCGAGTCGTTTGAATACTGATGTTTAAGAATTAAGAATGTGAGCTGCAAATATCAGAAATGATGAGCGAGTTCCAAAGCTGGGAATATGGTGTCGTGCTTCTGAAGGAGGTTTCACATGAAGTTATTTCATACCGGGAATCTAGACAGAAGACACACTTTATGCATTCAGAGAATTTATTTGCCTGCAATAATTCTGAGAACAATAATGGTAATTCAGTCAGATACTCAACTCATTGTAGCATGAGACCTGAAGGGGTTTTAATTATCGTTAAAAATAATTTAGGGATTTTACGTGTGTAACCAGGTATGGACAAAATTATAGGTGAAAATCCACAGTTCACCTTTAAAAATTGCTCCAACTTGAAACACAGGCTTTGCTACCAGGAGATAAAACCAGTAAAAGGATTAACTTATACTAACAAAAAGGTACATTTCCCTGCTACAATTGTTCATGCTGCAAAAATATTATAGCTGATGTAAACGTTGAGCACCCAGTAATTAACGTATCATTTAAGTTTAGCTGTTATACGAACTGTAACACTGAGAATATAGTGTATTTAGCTAGCTGTAATTTGTGCACAAGTTTTTACATTGGGAAATGCAACCTTAAGTTTAAAGATAGAATTATTGAGCATTTTTCAGATATTAGAAGAAGTACTGCTACAAATGTGGTTGCAAAACACATCAAAGAGCATGGATCACAAGTTAATTTCAAGTTCCGGGTTATACAAGTTTTAACAAAAGGTAGAAGAGGAGGTGATTTAAAGAACTATATTGAAGTTTGCGAGAAAAACTGGATCATGCATTTAGATGCAGATAATCTGCCTAGGTTGAATTTTGCTGTTAGTTTAAAACCTTTGTTGAGAGAAAATAGAATAAATTATAGATTTTGCATTTTGTAATTCTATTAAACTGTGTTTTTTAATGTACTAAGTAATCACATACTTAGGATAGAATGTAATGTGCTTAAATGAATCTGTGCTGTGATTGGTTTGTTGATCGTGTGATACATTTTAAATTGTTGCTTTTAGAATTTCTCCTTATACACTGATAAAGGGTGAAGACCCAAAAGCTTTGCTGTATTATATGCAAACCACATGATAAGAAGGGTAAATAACCTGACAAGATTCTGAGACAGATGTAATAAACTACTCCTGTCCAATGACACTGGTGCAAGAGATGATAAATATTTAGTTTTCTGATTCTTTCTACTGTATATTTGGGGCAAACAGGATTATCATCATCAGTAACAGCTTCCCCAGTGTTGGGTAAAACATTCTGGGCAAGCAGGGGTACCTTCCCTGATCTTCTACCAAGACCAACATGAGTCTCTTCCTTGCCCAATAAAGGGGACCCCAACAGCTGCACAGGACATTGTTAAACTCCAGTCCATAGTGGCTGTATGTGCTACACCAGTGGGATCCGGGGAAAAAAATGAGTAGTCAGAGGAACCAGCTTTGGCCACAGCAGTCTCCCACCTACAGCTGAGCCTGCTATGGTGGCAAAGGCTGTCCGGATTGAAAAAAGGGCCAACTGTGGCACAAGTAGTTTGTTCCATGGTCGAGTCAAAACTAGTTCCCCTTTCTCATGGAAACTAAGCAACATAAGCCGGTAAATATTTGAAAAAGTAAAGTCACTTTTTTTCCAAGTAAAAACACTTCATTACATTTTGGCATCCCCAAAAGAAAATAAGAAGACTTATGTACAGAAAAAATAGTTTTAACAACTTTTAACAATCTTTAAACTGACAGAAACAAAACTGCAGTCCCATTTAAAAGTAAAGTCACGTAATTGTCACCAAAAACTGTTTCCCAAGCATAAAAATACTACCCGTAAAAGGAAAGTAAAATAAACATGTAAAATATTACATGTGGTCATTTTTTCCCATTTATCTGCTCATCCATGAAACAGCTTGAGCTGACTGTTGATCCTTGAAAAATGACAGAGGAGTACTCTCTTCTGTGGCAGGAAAGCCTAAGGGGCTTGGCACCCAAATGTGTCTCTTACACAGTTCGGGTGCATGTAAGGTGTCCTGAATCTTTGGTAGCTGTTCGGTTGTTATTTCCTTAGCAGAATAAAACCCATAGAGCTTTGGTTACTGCATAAGAGATCAATATGATGAACATCAAATGTGAGGGTTAAAGTGTTTGCAACACCTAGCCAAGCAAATATCAGACTCATACTAACATATTCTGCCAAAGTTTGTGTGAAACACTGCACTGTCATGTTTAAAATGCATAGTCATACATACTCTATGGTAATAACATGAGCAGGTCTAAGAGTTTTTAATACCGGATCGATATGCTGTCATAATAGT
Organism: Protopterus annectens; assembly: GCF_019279795.1. Taxonomy (NCBI): domain Eukaryota; kingdom Metazoa; phylum Chordata; order Ceratodontiformes; family Protopteridae; genus Protopterus; species Protopterus annectens. The sequence continues at coordinate 44,533,133 of NC_056750.1, forward strand.
GCTGTGACAAGCTAACAAATGCTTTTCTGCTGTCACACACACTTAAGATGAGCAGTTAACTTTAGGATTCATCAGATTACTTATATAGGTTTGTCCAAGGCACTGGACTGAAATGCAAACCTTTGATTACAAAGCAAACAGTGAGATATACATTAGAAGGACAGACAATGGAAACACAGATGAAGTAATGAGTCGCCAATTAGTAGCACAGTAAATTACAACCACATGATTAAAAATTATGGAAAAATGGACTGTAGATTGACAAAGATAAAGAACAGCCGAAAAACTTAGTGCATATAATTAAGGACCATATATCTATACACACACACACATATATATATATATATATATATATATATATATATACATACATATATGTACATACGTCTATAATGTTTTATATATGCATATACACACACACATTTTGTCAACTGCTTATTTTGATCAGTGCATTTTTTCCTATATTAAAAAATGGTCTTCAATGAACGAGTAGCCAATGATCAGATCTTACCTTTTTTAAATAAGCAGCAACTGTCTACACCTTGGTGTATTTGGTACAAAAGTACAGCAGCACTGACTTTAGCTAAGAAATCTGTACCAGACTGCACTAGGCTAAGGACAAAAGCACAGACGCCTTCTGTACTACTATATCCAGGAGAACACCCCCATGCAAGTGATGAGATACTTACCTCCAAGAGCCAGAATCATGTGACCCAGTGGTGGACCGCTGTCATCCAAGAAAAAGATTTGCTTCATGTAAAGAGAAACAAATTGCCCATAGTACACCTCATCAAACCTAAAAGAGAAAAGCCATAACAACAATAATAATGATAAAGTTATTAAAAACTGTGCTAGTTTATCTACATATCTTAACTAAAAATACCATCAGAGATTAGCACAGTTAAATTACTATACAGAAAACCAAATATTTTGAAAAGACAAAAACTTGGAGACAAAGTATTCACTATGAAGATAGTCTTTATGCAGACTATAATTGTGATGACAACCTTGGCAGGAAGATGCACATTTATTCCGTACATTAGTGATAATTTGAATAATATATTATTTATGATGACTCATCCCTATTTAATTCCATGTGATGCATGGTCTGCTACTGCAGGTGTTTGTTTCTGACTACGTCAATGCTGACTTGTGTCAGTAGATTCAATGGCAAAGGGTTGAAATGCAGCAGCCAAGAGTCTGATTTCTCATTGCAGAAAAATGTTGAACACTTCAATGTGGTAATGTCACATGGTGAAGGCAAGCCTGCTGCTATACGCCCTTACAAACATATACAAAGCCCTGGATCAATCCTGTCTGTGCCTCAGGCTAACATATACATTTGTGTGTAAGATGGCATTACTGCACTTCATACTGGAAGTCAAAGGAGTTGTGGGTCCAAAAGTAAAACTCCTCCAGTGTCACTGGGCCAAAATGAAACAATCATTGGATTGTGTCAGACCACAAAGTGCTACTGTCACTACTGCAAGGCAGCAGTACGGAAAACATACGGCCATGATATTGGTAAAAACAGCAGAGATGGAAACTTGGGCCGGCCCAGGAGCACTAGAGCTTGGAGCAAAAAAGGCATTGCTAAAAATAATTCAGCATTTCAAACCGTAATCAGAATTTCACTTGTGTGCATAAACTTATAATTCAGTCTTTTCCTATTTATTATGTTTGACTTGTTAAGAATACTTACCTGGAGATTCAATAAAGGGCCTAGGAGAAGTCATACAGCTCACGCTACAAAGACCCCGCTCCCAAGATGCTGTATTTTGTGATTCAGAGACATGTTCGCCACAAAGAGGTAAGACCTCATTAATCAGCTAATTTGCAAGTCTCTAAATCACACTGTCTACTATGACATGCAGGTCAATGGGGGACGTGCATGTCATGGTAGTACACTGCTGCTCATGTAGGTATTGGCTTCTTCCCCCAGCCATTCTCCCACACATACAGGCACACAAAACTCAAACATACACACACCCACACACACCCACACAGAAACACCACAGTGCCTGTGCCTGTCCCTAATCTCTCTGCCATCATGTGGTTCCTCCCACTCCCACCCTCCTGATCACCATCCTGATGTAGGTAGGGGCTGTTATGACACTTGAGTCGGTGGTGGCTAGTGTTCTCAATACATTTTACAGGTCATTACAGCACAAGCATTTAGAGTAATCCTTGGTGTCTAGTGTTTCCCCCACCTCTGATCCTCCTATGAATGTCCGTGCAATGAAGACACTAAAGTTACATGCATCCCTGATGTCTAGCAGCTCCCCCCACTGCTGATCTCCACTGGGGTAGGTAGCTGAACAATGTCAATACTGCAACATGGTGTATCTGACCATGTTGGAGGCAGTTCTGGGGGAGACAGCACATGGATAATTAGCATATGCCTTTATCCCAGACAGCCTCATCAGTATTCAGCATGGCTGCAGTGCCAGCCCTGTGCGGTGCTGCATGTCTTCATATTTGAGCACTGTACAGCACTGTGCTAGAGTGGTTGCTAAATCCCAAAAAGGTACGGCTATCTTCATGAAGCCCTTACCGTACTGCAACTGAAGATTTCTGATTCTAATAAAAAATAAATGTCCAAAATGAGCTTCGAGATGTCAGCAGATGGTTTTGGCACACTTACTTTAACAACATTATTTGAGTTTCATTTAATTTTATACTAGAAATATTTACTAGAAAATATTTCACTTCATATTTGGGATCAGTCATCATTTTTAAAAGGGCTAAACAGTCATGGGTATCAGAATTGTGTTGTGCCTTATTCTTGCTATACCTGTGTCTTATAGCTTTGTTTATACCATGTGCACTCTCCTATCCATTGTCTGGTGGTGTGAGTATGCAATTCTAAGACTATGAGGTTATACCATAGATACAACAGCTTTATTATAGCAGTTTCATCGTCTGCCAACAGTGTGTGTGTGCTATAGATGCCTGTTACTCCAACTCAGTTTACTTTAGTATTCCTATCTTCAGCTCAGTTTCCATCTGTAGTTAACATGCTGGTACACGCCTTGGACCCTTGTCCTATGCTTTTCTGAAGCCACCTAGATTTTAGTACTCTTTTCTACCAGCTATATTACTGTTTTCTTCTAACGTCCGGTCATATTTGAACAAACTCATCCAGTGTTATACATAGCTGTTTATGGAATTAAAAGTAAAACATATACTCTCTTGTAATGTCCGGCTGTAGCTAAGCTAGTTGCCAGAGTGTTGAAAGCCATTTTTCAGTTTAAAACTGAAATAATATGCTCTGCTGAAATGTCTGCTCGTAGATAAGCTAGACGACCAGTATTACTGAATGCTATCAACAAGTAAAGACTACAGCCACATGTTTTCCTTCTTTGAAAGGTCCAATTGCAGTTTAAGTTATTTTGCCCAGCTATACTTTGCAACATCATTGGGTTACATGTTGTTCCATACTGTTAAACTTTGTTATTCATACCAGAGTACAAATAGCCTTTACCAGCTTTTAAAATGTTGGTATTAGAACCGTAGCAGAGAATAACTAGCATTTCCTTTTTATCAGTGAACCTTTGTCTACTAAGTGCCCGTTTTTACCTTGACTGCACAAATATTAAGGTAGCCCATTGTATCCAAGATGCGATATGATTTATGCTGCATAATGTACAACATGGTATGGTTCCTTCTATGAACAACTGCCTAAACTGGTACAATTTTCATCTTAGCAGAAAAACGTCTTTATTAGGATTGTAAAGTGCTTTCTTGATATACCTGTTTATATTACCTATATACTGAGAATTTGTTTTGTTCCGATACTGTAACCCTCCATCTGCTGCTTACCCTAATCTTCTCCCGATACAATCAATGCTCTCCTTTCTACTAATCGATCCTACTACTTTCTGCTACAATCTATGCTCTCCTTTCTACTAATCAATCCTACTACTTTTTGCTACAATCGATGCTCTTCCTTCTACTAATCGATCCTACTACTTTCTGCTACAATCGATGCTCTTCTTTCTACTAATCGATCCTACTACTTTCTGCTACAATCAATGCTCTCCTTTCTACTAATCGATCCTACTACTTTCTGCTACAATCGATGCTCTCCTTTCTACTAATCGATCCTCTCCTTTCTACTAATCGATCCTACTACTTTCTGCTACAATCGATGCTCTCCTTTCTACTAATCGATCCTACTACTTCCTGCTCCTCCTACCGCACTGCTCATAATCTTTTTTCTATTGCTCCTTTTCATAGGCTAAGGACCCAGTATTTTTCATCCTGAGTCCACCTGCCACAATATACAACAGCTTGAAGCACAAGCCATTACAGCAATTAAAAGAACCCAGCAAGCTTCTACAGGCCTCTAAACTAAAATCATGTATGTTAAAGGTTATTCAGCTGAAGTAAAGCTTAAAACTCTACTCCACCTCTTAGCTGATTTGCACATCCCCCCCCCAACTAACAGGAAGTTAAAATAATTATCTCTTTACTTTCCCACATCTTACCACCTCCACCTAACCTGCTCCTCTCCCACCCTCACCATCTCCCAAACTACAACTAAAATAGACTTTAGAATCATATTATTTTACTACTTTCCCCACCCTCTTCTTGTAGTCTAAAACCACCTGAAAGCCATAAGACTCCTTACAAAGCCACTTACAGGAACAAATTTTGCAATTTCCCACCTATTGTAAGTTTAAACGATTTCAGAAACCCAGTGATATACTTATTGATTATTTTCTTAGCTTCAGATATTCGAGATCCTGGCTCATTTCGCTCTGTTCGCCCTCGCTACACTCAGGCTCACTCCACTCCCCCACCTTACCCCCCATTCCCACACACCCCTGCTTTCCCTACATTTATACCTACCATTACTCCAGACCCTAAAGTTTGTTATCAAATTACAAGTACTCTCAACTCCTTACATCCAATTAACACCAAACCCCACCCATTACTACACTAGCTCCACTTCAAAGCTTCACAATCTGCTCTCTACTGCCCATTCCACAACCTCTGCCTTCTAAAACTCAAATTACACCACGTTACTAAAAATGTTCTCCCTTCTCTCTAACCTGCTTCTAACATTAAATATCAGTGTCCTAATCCACACCTCCTCCCTGAACTATTCCCAACCCTGCAACATTTACATACTCTACTCTTGTTCTACATCATGACAACCCCAAAGAAAGTTTTACTAACATATCAGCCAGCCTAATTCAATATCACATTACGCATCTCGCAAAACTCAAAATCCTTCCTGACAACATCACTAGTAAACCTAACTTCTGCATAATAGTCATCAATAATAAACCTAACCAATACCTCAAACATTACCACTCCAAGCAACACATTCTATCCCTGTGTGGAGACATCCACCCCAACTCAGGACCCCTAACTACAGCTTCCTCTGCTAAAAGCCTAAACCCTAAAAATATTCTTTTAGCAGACCTAAACACATGTAGTAACAAAACCACAGAATTTCATGCTTGGTTAAGTCAATATACCCCTGATATTCTAGTAATCACCGAAACTTGGCTAAAACCTCATATCCATGACACTGAAATAACACTCCCAGGCTATAATATACAGTAAACTCAGTTAACCTGCACCCATGGGGATTGGTAGATGCCGGATAACTGTAGTTTCTGGTTGCTTGAGAGTTACTAATAAAAACAGGCCTGACTAATAATATACCTTATACTATTTGTTTGGTTTGACTTGTTCTCCGGTTGGGGAGAGAGGGAATAGATTCCTATCCTCCTTTTTAAAACTCTAAAAATGTAAGGTATGTTTCTGTGGGGGGAAAACAGAAAGTGCAACACATGAATACTGAAATGTATTTCTTTGATTTTTTTTTTTTGCTGGTTGCTTGAGTTCTGGTTAACTGAGAGTTTACTGTACTAAGAAAAGAAAGAACCAATAAAAAAAGTTGGCAGGGTAGCCTTAATCTAACCTAACACCATCACAATCTCACCTTTCCTTAAAGAAACACTAACGTTCAACAATGCCAAAATTCTAATCTTAACCCTACAATTTAACAAAACAAAACAAATATGCATTGTTGGGTTATATATACCCACCTGGATAAAACATCCAAACTATGGAAGATATCCTCTCCTGGATACCAGAAAACATCACTAATAAAACTATAATTATGGGAGATATCAATATCAATTGGCAAGATCTGATGATTGATTCCCCTACTATTAGCATACTCTTAGTGACCACCTAGCCATATTCATATATAGATCTACACCACAAATTACAAGAACCCACACATAGAAAACCACCAGAAATATCAGGAACTTTCACCAACAAAGTTATAAAGAAATCTTAAAACACTAACTGGAATTCACTTACAGTACCATTTGAAGATGCCCTTGAATACTTCAACAATGTAGTTCTAAATACTCCAGAAAGCCTACACTCCCCCCTGCACCAAAAGAATAAAAACTAACCATGCTCCCTGGCCAACAAACAATACCAAACAACATTTACAGGATAGCGATAAAGCTTGGAAAGAATGGCACAAAAACAAATCTAATACTAACCTAATCAAATATAAACAATTATGAAACAAAGCAAAAAAAGTTAGTGAACTTATACAAAAGAAAAAAAATTCCAACCAACTGGCAAACCACAAAAACAACCCAAAACAATTCTGAAAATACATCTCAAACCTCCTTACCTCAGGCTCTAAACAAACTCCATCACCAAACCCTGACAAAATTTCGTCAGAGATAGCCAACTTGTTTAACTCATTTTATACTTAGCATAAGCAGACTGTTAATCAATCCCACTGCTGCAACTACCTCAAGCCCCATCTCTGATCCCCCTTCCACCCTTATCTCATGACTCCTGCACAAAAAAAAAAAAAAAAAACCTTCACCTCCTCAACAAACTAGTACTGCATCTTTTGTGGTTTTACACTGCCTCTGCTCTTCCCTAACAGGTGAACTCCATCCACTCTCCAGGGCTTTTCCTTTCTACGTCTGGAGATCCCTAGACCATGAATTTCATCCACTAACTATTACCATATTAAACTAACAAACTTTATGTTTTTCTACACCCGTAACTATTCCCATCCTATACCACAATTCTTCTAAGCATATGCTTGCTTCTAATATTCTGACCCTTTGCCTGACCCTCAAACTTAATCCTACCCAATATAAAAAAAAAGTTGTAATCTGCCACATTACTTTTATTTAGTATTGGCTATCTATCTTTATTCACAGACAAATTTGTTCCATCTAAATCTTTAATTTTGTTCAATTTGCCAATTCCTGACTGTATAAGGAAAGTAAACTATCCTTTGTTGTGGAGCTTATTATCTACAGCCAGGAAAAGCATCACTAAGAACTGGAACAGTGAGAAAACTCTTACAATGAAAGAATTTGCAAATATGGTAACAGAGCTCAGTCATTATGAACTTGTGACAATCAAGATGAGAACATGCAGATTTAGCATGTCCTACATCTGGATAAAGCTTAAAGAACTGCTGCGCAAACACGTTTAAATATGTCAACAAGGTAGGAATAACTGTTTTGGTTATTTAGCAGACACTTTTGTAAAGAGTTTTGTTACATTTTGGGTTATCTTTCAACTTTGTTCTATTTCAAATCTGTATTTCATTGTTATAATCTATAGTTATGTATTAAAAATAATAAAAACTTAAAAAAAAAGGCAATCATAAAAATGTGTTGTTTACAAAAAATGCAAAGACAATGTTCAGTCAAAGTGTGTTGGACCTTAGACAAGTTTCAAAGTAAAATGCGAACCTGCTTCAGGAAAACATTAAAAGGAAGATTAATTGGTGGTGCTGCGGTAGCGGTGTCGCCTCACAGTTAGACGTTGCCCGTTCGATTCTCAGTTAGAGCATCTTCTGTGTAGCGACATGCATGAATTGGCGTTCCTTTGCTGAAGGTTGTGTGTTAGGCCCGGCAAGCCAGTACGTAAAAATCTACTGCCAATCATTAGCGGACCGGAGTTCCGCTGTGGCGACCCCTAACAAAAGACACAAACAAACAAATTATCACAAAGAGGAGTGCTTTGTATAAACTAAATCAACAAAATAAATTATGTTAAAGCCTCTTTGACTTACAGATGGATGGTACAGAAGGCAAAAAAGAGTGAAAGATAGCCTTCAGAGAATATAAAAAAAAAAAAACCAGGAAGCAGGAAACAGTACAACTACCAGGCCAAGCTAAATAGGGATAGCTAGGTAGGTAATTAGAGTAAGCAAATTCCCTCAGATGATTTAAAAAAAAAAAAAAAAAAAAGCTATGTTAAGAAGTGAGATTATTTTTACATGTATATAAAATGCAGAAGAAAAAAGAAGCATTCTAGTAATGTTACATCAACATTTATTAGACAGCAACAGTAACAAAAGGAAACAAATATGGGTAGAGATTAAAAGTGAAAAAAAATTCTACTCACCAGACAAAGGGGGAACAATAACGTTAGCTCTCTAAGTTAAGTTAGAGCAGCCAGCCATTCACATCAACACTGCTTTACAGCCATTGCCCCTTACTGTGTACACAGCCACATACACACCTCAGTTAATACTGTTTTCATTAATGTACAGTACATCACCCTCTCGTTTACCACATACACACCTCCGTTAATACTGTTTTCATTAATGTACAGAACATCACCCTCTCGTTTACCACATACACACGTCCGTTAATACTGTTTTCATTAATGTACAGTACATCACCCTCTCGTTTACCACATACACACCTCCGTTAATACGGTTTTCATTAATGTACAGTACATCACCCTCTCGTTTACCACATACACACCTCCGTTAATACTGTTTTCATTAATGTACAGTACATCACCCTCTCGTTTACCACATACACACCTCCGTTAATACTGTTTTCATTAATGTACAGTACATCACCCTCTCGTTTACCACATACACACCTCCGTTAATACTGTTTTCATTAATGTACAGTACATCACCCTCTCGTTTACCACATACACACCTCCGTTAATACTGTCTTCCGTTAATACTGTTTTCATTAATGTACAGTACATCACCCTCTCGTTTACCACATCCACACCTCCGTTAATACTGTTTTCATTAATGTACAGAACATCACCCTCTCGTTTACCACATACACACGTCCGTTAATACTGTTTTCATTAATGTACAGTACATCACCCTCTCGTTTACCACATACAAACCTCCGTTAATACTGTTTTCATTAATGTACAGTACATCACCCTCTCGTTTACCACATACACACCTCCGTTAATACTGTTTTCATTAATGTACAGTACATCACCCTCTCGTTTACCACATACACACCTCCGTTAATACTGTTTTCATTAATGTACAGTACATCACCCTCCCGTTTACCACATACACGCCTCCGTTAATACTGTTTTCATTAATGTACAGTACATCACCCTCTCGTTTACCACATACACACCTCAGTTAATACTGTTTTCATTAATGTACAGTACATCACCCTCTCGTTTACCACATACACATCTCAGTTAATACTGTTTTCATTAATGAGCAGTACATCACCCTCTCGTTTACCACATACACACCTCCGTTAATACTGTTTTCATTAATGTACAGTACATCACCTTCTCGTTTACCACATACACACCTCCGTTAATACTGTCCTCCGTTAATACTGTTTTCATTAATGTACAGTACATCACTCTCTCGTTTACCACATCCACAACTCCGTTAATACTGTTTTCATTAATGTACAGTACATCACCCTCTCGTTTACCACATACACACCTCCGTTAATACTGTCCTCTGTTAATACTGTTTTCATTAATGTACAGTACATCACCCTCTCGTTTACCACATACACACCTCCGTTAATACTGTTTTCATTAATGTACAGTACATCACCCTCTCGTTTACCACATACACACCTCCGTTAATACTGTTTTCATTAATGTACAGTACATCACCCTCTCGTTTACCACATACACACATCCTTTAATACTGTTTTCATTAATGTACAGTACATCACCCACTCGTTTACCACATACACACCTCCGTTAATACTGTTTTGATTAATGTACAGTACATTACCCTCTCGTTTACCACATACACACCTCCATTAATACTGTTTTCATTAATGTACAGTACATCACCCTCTCGTTTACCACATACACACCTCCGTTAATACTGTTTTCATTAATGTACAGTACATCACCCTCTCGTTTACCACATACACACCTCAGTTAATACTGTTTTCATTAATGTACAGTACATCACCCTCTCGTTTACCACATACCCACCTCCATTAATACTGTTTTCATTAATGTACAGTACATCACCCTCTCGTTTACCACATACACACCGCCGTTAATACTGTTTTCATTAATGTACAGTACATCACCCTCTCGTTTACCACATACACAACTCCGTTAATACTGTTTTCATTAATGTACAGTACATCACCCTCTCGTTTACCACATACACACCACCGTTAATACTGTCCTCCGTTAATACTGTTTTCATTAATGTACAGTACATCACCCTCTCGTTTACCACATACACACCTCCGTTAATACTGTTTTCATTAATGTACAGTACATCACCCTCTCGATTACCACATACACACCTCCGTTAATACTGTTTTCATTAATGTACAGTACATCACCCTCTCGTTTACCACATACACACCTCCGTTAATACTGTTTTCATTAATGTACAGTACATCACCCTCTCGTTTACCACATACACACCTCCGTTAATACTGTTTTCATTAATGTACAGTACATCACCCTCTCGTTTACCACATACACACCTCCGTTAATACTGTTTTCATTAATGTACAGTACATCACCCTCTCGTTTACCACATACAAACCTCCGGTAATACTGTTTTCATTAATGTACAGTACATCACCCTCTCGTTTACCACATACACACCTCCGTTAATACTGTTTTCATTAATGTACAGTACATCACCCTCTCGTTTACCACATACACACCTCCGTTAATACTGTTTTCATTAATGTACAGTACATCACCCTCTCGTTTACCACATACACACATCCGTTAATACTGTTTTCATTAATGTACAGTACATAACCCTCTCGTTTACCACATACACACCTCAGTTAATACTGTTTTCATTAATGTACAGTACATCACCCTCTCGTTTACCACATACTAACCTCCATTAATACTGTTTTCATTAATGTACAGTACATCACCCTCTCGTTTACCACATACACACCTCCGTTAATACTGTTTTCATTAATGTACAGTACATCACCCTCTCGTTTACCACATACACACCTCAGTTAATACTGTTTTCATTAATGTACAGTACATCACCCTCTCGTTTACCACATACCCACCTCCATTAATACTGTTTTCATTAATGTACAGTACATCACCCTCTCGTTTACCACATACACACCGCCGTTAATACTGTTTTCATTAATGTACAGTACATCACCCTCTCATTTACCACATACACAACTCCGTTAATACTGTTTTCATTAATGTACAGTACATCACCCTCTCGTTTACCACATACACACCACCGTTAATACTGTCCTCCGTTAATACTGTTTTCATTAATGTACAGCACATCACCCTCTCGTTTACCACATACACACCTCCGTTAATACTGTTTTCATTAATGTACAGTACATCACCCTCTCGTTTACCACATACACACCTCAGTTAATACTGTTTTCATTAATGTACAGTACATCACCCTCTCATTTACCACATACACACCTCCGTTAATACTGTTTTCATTAATGTACAGTACATCACCCTCTCGTTTACCACATACACACCTCCGTTAATACTGTTTTCATTAATGTACAGTACATCACCCTCTCGTTTACCACATACACACCTCCGGTAATACTGTTTTCATTAATGTACAGTACATCACCCTCTCGTTTACCACATACACACCTCCGTTAATACTGTTTTCATTAATGTACAGTACATCACCCTCTCGTTTACCACATACACACCTCCGTTAATACTGTTTTCATTAATGTACAGTACATCAACCTCTCGTTTACCACATACACACCTCCTTTAATACTGTTTTCATTAATGTACAGTACATCACCCTCTCGTTTACCACATACACACCTCAGTTAATACTGTTTTCATTAATGTACAGTACATCACCCTCTCGTTTACCACATACACACCTCCGTTAATACCATTTTCATTAATGTACAGTACATCACCCTCTCGTTTACCACATACACACCTCCGTTAATACTGTTTTCATTAATGTACAGTACATCACCCTCTCGTTTACCACATACACACCGCAGTTAATACTGTTTTCATTAATGTACAGTACATGACCCTCTCGTTTACCACATACACACCGCAGTTAATACTGTTTTCATTAATGTACAGTACATCACCCTCTCGTTTACCACATACACACCTCCATTAATACTGTCCTCCGTTAATACTGTTTTCATTAATGTACAGTACATCACCCTCTCGTTTACCACACACACACCTCCGTTAATACTGTTTTCATTAATGTACAGTACATCACCCTCTCGTTTACCACATACACACCTCCGTTAATACTGTTTTCATTAATGTACAGTACATCACCCTCTCGTTTACCACATACACACCTCAGTTAATACTGTTTTCATTAATGTACAGTACATCACCCTCTCGTTTACCACATACACACCTCCGTTAATACTGTTTTCATTAATGTACAGTACATTACCCTCTCGTTTACCACATACACACCTCAGTTAATACTGTTTTCATTAATGTACAGTACATCACCCTCTCGTTTACCACATACACACCGCAGTTAATACTGTTTTCATTAATGTACAGTACATCACCCTCTCGTTTACCACATACACACCTCCGTTAATACCGTTTTCATTAATGTACAGTACATCACCCTCTCGTTTACCACATACACACCTCCGTTAATACAGTTTTCATTAATGTACAGTACATCACCCTCTCGTTTACCACATACACACCTCCGTTAATACCGTTTTCATTAATGTACAGTACATCACCCTCTCGTTTACCACATACACAACTCAGTTAATACCGTTTTCATTAATGTACAGTACATCACCCTCTCGTTTACCACATACACAACTCAGTTAATACCGTTTTCATTAATGTACAGTACATCACCCTCTCGTTTACCACATACACACCTCCGTTAATACTGTTTTCATTAATGTACAGTACATCACCCTCTCGTTTACCACATACACACCTCCGTTAATACTGTTTTCATTAATGTACAGTACATCACCCTCTCGTTTACCACATACACACCTCAGTTAATACAGTTTTCATTAATGTACAGTACATCACCCTCTCGTTTACCACATACACACCTCAGTTAATACTGTTTTCATTAATGTACAGTACATCACCCTCTCGTTTACCACATACCCACCTCCGTTAATACTGTTTTCATTAATGAACAGTACATCACCCTCTCGTTTACCACATACACACCTCCATTAATACTGTTTTCATTAATGTACAGTACATCACCCTCTCGTTTACCACATACACACCGCCGTTAATACTGTTTTCATTAATGTACAGTACATCACCCACTCGTTTACCACATACACACCTCCGTTAATACTGTTTTCATTAATGTACAGTACATCACCCTCTCGTTTACCACATACACACCTCCGTTAATACTGTTTTCATTAATGTACAGTACATCACCCTCTCGTTTACCACATACACACCTCCGTTAATACTGTTTTCATTAATGTACAGTACATCACCCTCTCGTTTACCACATACACACCTCCGTTAATACTGTCCTCCGGTAATACTGTTTTCATTAATGTACAGTACATCACCCTCTCGTTTACCACATACCCACCTCCGTTAATACTGTTTTCATTAATGAACAGTACATCACCCTCTCGTTTACCACATACACACCTCCATTAATACTGTTTTCATTAATGAACAGTACATCACCCTCACGTTTACCACATACACACCGCCGTTAATACTGTTTTCATTAATGTACAGTACATCACCCACTCGTTTACCACATACACACCTCCGTTAATACTGTTTTCATTAATGTACAGTACATCACCCTCTCGTTTACCACATACACACCTCCGTTAATACTGTTTTCATTAATGTACAGTACATCACCCTCTCGTTTACCACATACACACCTCCGTTAATACTGTTTTCATTAATGTACAGTACATCACCCTCTCGTTTACCACATACACACCTCCGTTAATACTGTCCTCCGTTAATACTGTTTTCATTAATGTACAGTACATCACCCTCTCGTTTACCACATACACACCTCTGTTAATACTGTTTTCATTAATGTACAGTACATCACCCTCTCGTTTACCACATACACACCTCCGTTAATACTGTTTTCATTAATGTACAGTACATCACCCTCTCGTTTACCACATACACACCTCCGTTAATACTGTGCTCCGTTAATACTGTTTTCATTAATGTACAGTACATCACCCTCTCGTTTACCACATACACACCTCAGTTAATACTGTTTTCATTAATGTACAGTACATCACCCTCTCATTTACCACACACACCTCAGTTAATACTGTTTTCATTAATGTACAGTACATCACCCTCTCGTTTACCACATACACACCTCAGTTAATACTGTTTTCATTAATGTACAGTACATCACCCTCTCGTTTACCACATACACACCTCCGTTAATACTGTTTTCATTAATGTACAGTACATGACACTCTCGTTTACCACATACACACCGCAGTTAATACTGTTTTCATTAATGTACAGTACATCACCCTCTCGTTTACCACATACACACCTCCGTTAATACTGTTTTCATTAATGTACAGTACATCACCCTCTCGTTTACCACATACACACCTCCGTTAATACTGTCCTCCGTTAATACTGTTTTCATTAATGTACAGTACATCACCCTCTCGTTTACCACATACACACCTCCGTTAATACTGTTTTCATTAATGTACAGTACATCACCCTCTCGTTTACCACATACACACCTCCGTTAATACTGTTTTCATTAATGTACAGTACATCACCCTCTCGTTTACCACATACACACCTCCGTTAATACTGTTTTCATTAATGTACAGTACATCACCCTCTCGTTTACCACATACACACCTCAGTTAATACTGTTTTCATTAATGTACAGTACATCACCCTCTCATTTACCACACACACCTCAGTTAATACTGTTTTCATTAATGTACAGTACATCACCCTCTCGTTTACCACATACACACCTCCGTTAATACTGTTTTCATTAATGTACAGTACATGACACTCTCGTTTACCACATACACACCGCAGTTAATACTGTTTTCATTAACGTACAGTACATCACCCTCTCTTTTACCACATACACACCTCCGTTAATACTGTCCTCCGTTAATACTGTTTTCATTAATGTACAGTACATCACCCTCTCGTTTACCACATACACACCTCCGTTAATACTGTTTTCATTAATGTACATATCACCCTCTCGTTTACCACATACACACGTCCGTTAATACTGTTTTCATTAATGTACAGTACATCACCCTCTCGTTTACCACATACACACCTCCGTTAATACGGTTTTCATCAATGTACAGTACATCACCCTCTCGTTTACCACATACACACCTCCTTTAATACTGTTTTCATTAATGTACAGTACATCACCCTCTCGTTTACCACATACACACCTCCGTTAATACTGTTTTCATTAATGTACAGTACATCACCCTCTCGATTACCACATACACACCTCCGTTAATACTGTTTTCATTAATGTACAGTACATCACCCTCTCGTTTACCACATACACACCTCCGTTAATACTGTTTTCATTAATGTACAGTACATCACCCTCTCGTTTACCACATACACACCTCCGTTAATACTGTTTTCATTAATGTACAGTACATCACCCTCTCGTTTACCACATACACACCTCAGTTAATACTGTTTTCATTAATGTACAGTACATCACCCTCTCGTTTACCACATACACACCTCAGTTAATACTGTTTTCATTAATGCACAGTACATCACCCTCTCGTTTACCACATACACACCTCAGTTAATACTGTTTTCATTAATTTACAGTACAACACCCTCTCGTTTACCACATACACACTTCCGTTAATACTGTTTTCATTAATGTACAGTACATCACCCTCTCGTTTACCACATACACACCTCCGTTAATACTGTTTTCATTAATGTACAGTACATCACCCTCTCGTTTACCACATACACAACTCCGTTAATACTGTTTTCATTAATGTACAGTACATCACCCTCTCTTTTACCACATACACACCTCCGTTAATACTGTCCTCCGTTAATACTGTTTTCATTAATGTACAGTACATCACCCTTTCGTTTACCACATACACACCTCCGTTAATACTGTTTTCATTAATGTACAGAACATCACCCTCTCGTTTACCACATACACACGTCCGTTAATACTGCTTTCATTAATGTACAGTACATCACTCTCTCGTTTACCACATACACACCTCCGTTAATACTGTTTTCATTAATGTACAGTACATCACCCTCTCGTTTACCACATACACACCTCCGTTAATACTGTTTTCATTAATGTACAGTACATCACCCTCTCGTTTACCACATACACACCTCCGTTAATACTGTTTTCATTAATGTACAGTACATCACCCTCTCGTTTACCACATACACGCCTCCGTTAATACTGTTTTCATTAATGTACAGTACATCACCCTCTCGTTTACCACATACACACCTCAGTTAATACTGTTTTCATTAATGTACAGTACATCACCCTCTCATTTACCACATACACACCTCAGTTAATACTGTTTTCATTAATGAACAGTACATCACCCTCTCGTTTACCACATACACACCTCCGTTAATACTGTTTTCATTAATGTACAGTACATCACCCTCTCGTTTACCACATACACACCTCCGTTAATACTGTTTTCATTAATGTACAGTACATCACCTTCTCGTTTACCACATACACACCTCCGTTAATACTGTCTTCCGTTAATACTGTTTTCATTAATGTACAGTACATCACCCTCTCGTTTACCACATACACAACTCCGTTAATACTGTTTTCATTAATGTACAGTACATCACCCTCTCGTTTACCACATACACACCTCCGTTAATACTGTCCTCTGTTAATACTGTTTTCATTAATGTACAGTACATCACCCTCTCGTTTACCACATACACACCTCCATTAATACTGTTTTCATTAATGTACAGTACATCACCATCTCATTTACCACATACACACCGCAGTTAATACTGTTTTCATTAATGTACAGTACATGACCCTCTCGTTTACCACATACACACCGCAGTTAATACTGTTTTCATTAATGTACAGTACATGACCCTCTCATTTACCACATACACACCTCCGTTAATACTGTCCTCCGTTAATACTGTTTTCATTAATGTACAGTACATCACCCTCTCATTTACCACATACACACCTCCGTTAATACTGTTTTCATTAATGTACAGTACATCACCCTCTCGTTTACCACATACACACCTCCGTTAATACTGTTTTCATTAATGTACAGTACATCACCCTCTCGTTTACCACATACACACCTCCGTTAATACTGTTTTCATTAATGTACAGTACATCACCCTCTCGTTTACCACATACACACCTCCGTTAATACTGTTTTCATTAATGTACAGTACATCACCCTCTCGTTTACCACATACACACCTCCGTTAATACTGTTTTCATTAATGTACACTACATCACCCTCTCGTTTACCACATACACACCTCCGTTAATACTGTTTTCATTAATGTACAGTACATCACCCTCTCGTTTACCACATACACACCTCCGTTAATACTGTTTTCATTAATGTACAGTACATCACCCTCTCGTTTACCACATACACACCTCCGTTAATACTGTTTTCATTAATGTACAGTACATCACCCTCTCGTTTACCACATACACACCTCCGTTAATACTGCTTTCATTAATGTACAGTACATCACCCTCTCGTTTACCACATACACACCTCCGTTAATACTGTTTTCATTAATGTACAGTACATCACCCTCTCGTTTACCACATACACACCTCCATTAATACCGTTTTCATTAATGTACAGTACATCACCCTCTCGTTTACCACATACACAACTCAGTTAATACCGTTTTCATTAATGTACAGTACATCACCCTCTCGTTTACCACATACACAACTCAGTTAATACCGTTTTCATTAATGTACAGTACATCACCCT
The DNA here is from genome assembly GCF_019279795.1 of Protopterus annectens. Taxonomy (NCBI): domain Eukaryota; kingdom Metazoa; phylum Chordata; order Ceratodontiformes; family Protopteridae; genus Protopterus; species Protopterus annectens. The sequence continues at coordinate 44,551,432 of NC_056750.1, forward strand.
CTCGTTTACCACATACACACCTCCGTTAATACTGTTTTCATTAATGTACAGTACATCACCCTCTCGTTTACCACATACACACCTCCGTTAATACTGTTTTCATTAATGTACAGTACATCACCCTCTCGTTTCCCACATACACACCTCAGTTAATACAGTTTTCATTAATGTACAGTTCATCACCCTCTCATTTACCACATACACACCTCAGTTAATACTGTTTTCATTAATGTACAGTACATCACCCTCTCGTTTACCACATACCCACCTCCGTTAATACTGTTTTCATTAATGTACAGTACATCACCCTCTCGTTTACCACATACACACCGCCGTTAATACTGTTTTCATTAATGTACAGTACATCACCCTCTCGTTTACCACATACACACCTCCGTTAATACTGTTTTCATTAATGTACAGTACATCACCCTCTCGTTTACCACATACACACCTCCATTAATACTGTTTTCATTAATGTGCAGTACATCACCCTCTCGTTTACCACATACACACCGCAGTTAATACTGTTTTCATTAATGTACAGTACATCACCCTCTCGTTTACCACATACACACCTCCGTTAATACTGTTTTCATTAATGTACAGTACATCACCCTCTCGTTTACCACATACACACCTCCGTTAATACTGTTTTCATTAATGTACAGTACATCACCCTCTCGTTTACCACATACACACCTCCGTTAATACTGTTTTCATTAATGTACAGTACATCACCCTCTCGTTTACCACATACACACCTCCGTTAATACTGTTTTCATTGATGTACAGTACATCACCCTCTCGTTTACCACATACACACCTCAGTTAATACTGTTTTCATTGATGTACAGTACATCACCCTCTCGTTTACCACATACACACCTCCGTTAATACTGTTTTCATTAATGTACAGTATATCACCCTCTCCTTATATCATTACTTGACAACCTAGACTACATACTTAACACTTTAAAATACTAAAACTCCACATGAGATTTGTCATAAGTTACTACACAACTAAACATTCAAACAGAAATACACATTAGCACTCAGTTAATAAAGTAAAACACCCAACAGCTGAGCTCTACAGTGTGTAACACAACTAGTACCAAGAAGTAATAACACCCTTACACCATCCAGCATATTACACTACACTTGATAGTTTAGAGTCAAAAATTACTCATCATAAAAAAAGAATTTCAACAAAAATAACCTAGAGAAAATGTGCCCAACTTGTTCAATCTGAACTTAAAATGATGCATAAATACACGTGATTAAGCTAATAATTGCTAAGTTACCATAACTTTATTTTGAATTGACTTTAGCATCTAGATGTATTCTATATAAGAAATTATCAATGAACATATCTAACTTGAATACGGTCTTTATAAATTGGAGCTTATCATTCCCAAGTTTCTGTATTAAGTTTTGCCCAATGGGACTAACCCAAACAAACAGCACTAATTAAATGCAACAAAATGATAACATTGCTTTCAACTTTTAAAACCAATGTGAAAAGGAAGTGGTGTCAGAGCACCTGTGGAGGATGAATTATAACTGTAGTTTCAAATCTGGGGCTAAGCAGAGTGATAAATCAAAAAACATTAAGTCTGAATTTGGTAGAGTGGAAATTACAGAATAGCTTCTAAAAAAAGTTATTCTTTAGTACCTAAAAATACCTAAATGCATGTTGGACATAGACTACAAAGCAATATAAATTCAGGATAGGAAGTGCAGGTTATAGGAATAAAACATATTTCTTCTTTTGTTACGATTGTGTGACTTAAGTAACCAATCACCCAAATTATAATTCATCACACTGGTAACTCTTAGAAATTATATGCAAAGGTGAAACATATGTGCTGTATTTGATTGATCTGTGCTACATGCTTTTACAGGCAATTATGCTGGTTTCTTGCAGTCCTGTTTAGATTTTAGCAGGAAATCTGCTGCTGTGCCACACAAAATAATATGCTACCAGCTTGCAATGGTCAGCAAGGGAAGAATGCTAAGGGAATGCTCTTTTCTCTAAGGGAAGGAGAGGAAGGAAAGTACAGTTGTGTAAATAAACTTACCACAACAGCAGATGCTTGAATGATCATTACTGCAGTTGCCCTAGTTATATGGGTTACATCTTGCACAGAATATAACAGCTGACCAGATTAAATGTAGCCCACAGTAAAGAAATGGCATTTATTGAGGTCCCCATGAGGTCCAGTAGTGGGACCAATCCCCAATACTAATACAAGTGGCACTCCATATCCAATGGAAGGAAAAAAGAAGTTATGTTCTTACCATAATGTTCCATCTGTGCTGTCCATCTTCATTTCCATTAACCTGTGGGTATCCATTCCGATCCTCTGAACTGACCGACCACTTTGTTTCCAGCTCGAGCTTCCTGACTTGAGCTCCTCCTCCCTACCCATAACACCCCGCTCCCCCAGAAAAAAACTCAGATCGAGTTTGCCAAAAAAAAAAAAACACACAAAGAACATTATCATACCCTTAAATAAACACACAGATCGAATATGTACATACATATCTATGAAAAGGAACAGCAGGAGCTCAACCAAAGGAAAAGGGATTCCTTTGAAATTCTACCAGGCTTCCCAAAGACTTGGATAGGGGGAAGGGGGGGAGGGAAGGTTAATGGAAATAAAGATGGACAACACAGATGGAATGTTATGGTAAGAACATAACTTCTTTATCTGATGTTGTCCACTTCATTTCATTAACCTGTGGAACAGAGTCCGCAGCTACTAGAATCCAGGGTGGCCCGCATGAAAGGATATTCCGGAGTACAGCAGAACCAAAGGCACTTCTACACCTGGATATGATGTCCAATTTGTAATGTGTAACAAAGGTGTGGGGGTTTGACCACGTAGCAGCAGCACAAATGCCTTCAATTGAGACTCTACACTAAAAAGCTGATATGTAGCCATAGACCTTGTAGAATGGGCCTTTATTCGTCATGGTAAAGGAATATCTTTGAAAGAGTGGATGAAGGTAATGCAATCTTTCAACTATCTTGCTAGAGTAACTTTGGTACCAGCTCTACCTCTCTTTGCATTTGAAAAAGAGACAAACAACTAATCAAACTTCCTGAAAGGCTTGGTTCTATGTATATAAAAATAAAGTTGCCTACGTACATCGAACAAATGCAGTGTGTATTCCCCTTTGTTTTGACAATCGGGGGAAAAAAAAGACAGGAAGATTAATGGACTGATTAATGCTGCCCTCCTTAGCCACCTTGGGGGAAAAAAAAAAGATAAGTATGCAGGGTCACTCTGTGCTTGTGGAAAAACAAATATGTAAATTTTGCTGGAAGGGCTTGACGTTCAGACGCTATTCTGGCAAATGTAATAGGTACTAAAAACAGAGTCTTCCAGGAGAGAAATTTCAAATCTACCATCGCTGAGGATTCAAAGGGGGGATGAACCAACGCTTGCAAAATCATAGTCAGATCCCACAGAGGAGTAGGATCTTTCACTGGAGGTCCGGGTAGAAAACTGCCCCTAAGAAATTCTGTTATCATATGTGGAATTACTGGCTTGTTTGTTGCTCATCGTGTTACAAAAGCTTTACACAGTTTAGAAGAAGTAATGGATAAAGAATCAAAATTAGTGTGAAAATTGGATATAGCAGCTAGTTGACCTTTGACAGTAGAATAACTAGTGCCATCCTTGAAAAGGGAAGCCAAAAAAAAAAAAAATCTAGTACGACTGCCACTGGGGCTGTAAAGGGATCTATCTGTTTCTGTTCAGCCTGAAACGAAAATCTCTTCCATTTACTCTTGCAAATTTTGCGCTTTTAAGACCTATGAGAGAAATCAAAATTTCTCCAACAGGATAAGAGAGCCTGGAAAATCTTGCCATCATCGGAAGTGGAAAAAACATGTGGTTAATTTAAGGCCCTGAATGCCTGGGTGTGGATGCTTCAATGAATGACAAGGGATTCAGATCCAATCTCATCAAAGGGCAAACCAGGTGAGACCAAACAGGTGAGACCAAACAAAGGTGAACCAGGTTTGCAAAGGCCAAAAAGGAGCAAAGAGGATTACTTTGCTTCTCAACTTGAGAGCTTTCTGTAGGAACTTGGGAATTTATGGCAGAGGAGGGAAGGCATAGAGAAGACTGGAGGGCCAAGCATGGACAAAAGCATCCCTGGTGGATTGTTCCTGAGGAGGGATCAAGGCAAAATACCTGATGCATTTGTTGTTGAATGGGGACGCAAAAAAATCACAGCAAGGATGACCCCATTTCTGGAAGATCATGTCTGCAATTGATTGATTCAGGGACCACTCGTGAGGCATCAGTAACACTTGGCTGAACCTGTCTGCCAATACGTTGGACTCTCCTGGAATGTACAGTGCTACCAGAAAGTGGTTGGTAGAAATCACCCACTGCTACACTCTCACTGCTTCTCGACGTACGGGATAAGACCCGGTCCTTCCCAGTTTGTTGATGTACCAAACCACAGACATATTGTCTATTTATAGACTAAAATATTCCCCACAGGTAGAAAGTTGTCAAGTTCTTGCAAAGCTAGAAGAACCGCTCTCATCTTCAGTACACTGACATACAAGTTGGTCTCCTAGGGTGTCCATGTCCCTTGGACTGTCCGACCCAGACAATTATCCCCCCATCCAAACTGAGAAGCATCTGTGGTCAACATGGTGTTTTGGGATGGAAGAATGAATGGGCGTACTTGAGTAACTTCTGTGGAGTGCAGCCACCAAAGCAGAGACTCCTTGCACGCATGAGACCAAATGATGGGAAAATTCAAAGGAGTTTTGTAAAGTGACCATTGGAACACTAAGGTCCATTGTAATATCTGCATGTGAAACATGTCAAGGGCAGAAGGGTTATAGTGGCCACCATTGAGCCTAATGTTCTGAGAACTAGATTGCCTAGAGGTTTTGGAATAGTCAAAATCTGGCTGATGTGAAATTTCAAGTTTGATACCCTGTCTGTTGTGAGGTAAGCATAGGATGTTCTTGTATCCAGGTGGGTCCTAATGAAGTCTACGGCTTGTACAGGGTCCAAGTGAGACTTCTGTATGTTGACGGTTATCCCCACAATTGGGGCCAGCTTGGGAAAATAATCCCTGGCCTGAAGGAGTAGATGGCTGGATGGCGCGGACAGAAGCCAGTCATCCAGATATAGAAATATCTGATATCCTTGCAGTTGGAGATGGGCTGCAACTACTGCTAGACATTTACTGAACACCCTGGGGGCTGTGGTGAGACCAAATGGAAGCACCCTGAACTGGTAGTGACTGGCTCCCAGCCTGAAATGCAGAAAATGCCTGCAGTGTCTGTCCATTTTTATATGGTAGTATGCATCCTTTAGGTCTACAGAGTACATCCAACTGCCCATCTTCAAGAAGATAAGATGGATTGAATCGTGACCATTCTGAATTTCATGTATTTCACTGACTTGTTCACAGAAGTCAGGTCCAGGATAGGTCGCAAGTCCCCTATCTTCTTGGGTACTGAAAAGAATTTGGAGTAAATGCTCGATCCGATTTGATTGTGGGGGGGGGGCACCTGGATGACTCTTATGCAGCAACTTTTTTACTTCCTGGGCCATGTCCTCCCTCTGAGTGGCTAGAACATCGGGGAGGTGAAGTTTGCATTTAGGAGTTTTGGAAAAGGGAATCAAGTGTCCTCTGGATATGATCCTTTGCACCCATTTGTTGTTTGTGATGGCCATCCAGGCTTCTGGGTGCAAGGAGAAACATCCCCTGACCGCTTCCAGAGGAGAGCAGTCACGCAACAGTTCAGGATCTCTGAAAGGGCTTGTCCTGGAAAGTTTCTTGTGACCCCTGATTTTGAGGACCCCCTTGGCCGCATGGGCAGTATCTTCCATTCTCACTCCATCATCCTCTGCTCCAGAGGCGGAAAAGTCTCCTTGAGTGTCCTGGAAAGGACCCTGCGACTTCTGAAACCATGTCTTCTTATTCCCATGCTGGTTCCTGGAAAAGATCCATTGTGGAGTAGAAAAATGGATTCCGACAGCAGACAGAGTCTTACCATTGTTCTCACACTGGGATAGTTCTCACACTGGGATAAAGTGTCATAGACTGTGGTCCCAAACAAGGTGGAGCCATCAAAAGGGGTATTAACTCATTACATACAAGTGACGCCTCCAGGTGCGTCTGCAGTTAACTCCTGCTAATGCATCTAGGCATCAAATATTGCTTGTTCATATCTGTATCAATAGTTTCAAAATCATGCTACGTACAAGGTTTTAAAATATTTCATCTCAAAGCTTACACAATAGCAAACTCCGCTTCATTAATATTTGACCTCAGTCTAGTGCAGGTAAATGGATATTAACTGTTGTTTTTATGATATTAATTTATATAGATATAATTTTCACATGTTCTAAACATCTCATCAACCAAGTAACATAGACAGAACTCCTTAGCCTCATATGAAAACTTTCAGCTAGACGAATACAATGCTGGTGACAATATTTGTGTAACTTGAGTGGTTGCTGAGATATTCTTTGTTGTTTACAAAATATTACAAATGTAACCGTTACTGTCTTTACTGTGACTTAAAAAAAATCAGTTTAAGACTTAGAATTTACAGAATACTACCACTATAAAACTTAGTTTTTCCTGAAGAGTTTGTCATGTATACTTCTTGCATAATCCTTATAGTTCCAGAGATATGAACATTTGTTTAAAATGTGAGGACATAATTTGATTCTGTGAAAAGGCTTAGGGTCCGCCCATTGGAAGTTACAGGGCAAACTTCCTAAGCTCCACTGGAGTGAATGAGTTAATAAAGGACTGTTTGAAAGGCTCTGCAAAATTGCATGGCCTCATCCAGGCATGGTGCCATATGGCAATTCCAGAACCAACTGCCCTTGAGGTACCCTTAGCAGAGTGAGAGATTAGCCTCATGGATACAATGGCTAAAGAATATAGGGTGGTCAACTTGGAGGAAAAGAACTCCTGTTCCTTGGCAGACATGGACCCCGGTACCAAACTAGAAAGTTCCTCGACCAAGTCTCTTTGTAGCCTGGTAAAAGGCAGCAAATAGTTCAATGCCCTGAGCGCAAAAGTAGATAATGTATAGATTATTTTTGCCAAATCTGTCCAATGCCCGGATTCTCTATTCAGGTGGTGGACAGAGGAGCTTTCCTGAACCAGCTCCTTCTTGATGGCTGCCGCAACAACCATGGCATCTACAGGAATACCCTTGGTCCAGAAAGATTTGTCAACAGGGGGCATTTAAAATCTTGTCTGCATGTTTGGGGGCAGATTCCACTGTATCCAGTTCCAAGCCCTCAACACCAGCTGGATAAGCAGGTCAGCCAAAGGGGGACACCCAGGTAGTATAGATGGGCTGGACCCAAAAGCCTCCCACAGTACAGATTACTCCAGATAAGGGTTTCAGGCAGACCAACCAACCCTCTGGTGACGGATTTCAAGAATGTCACTGAAGGAGACCTTGTTGGGTGGTGCTTTGGAAGAAACTTCACCTTCCTCGAAATTAGTATCCGCAGTGAGTGATTCGGTACGGGAATCAATGTGCCTCCTTTTACACAATCTCTCCTGAGGACTCTTCTCGGGGGGGGGGGGCATCCAGGAGGTGTAGGAAGAAGCCTGGGGATCCACCAAGGGGAGGGTGTGGAAGCTTTCTGGGGCCAACTGTCCATGCAGCAACTCAGAGAACTTGGACACAAGTCCAGTATGAGAAGGGTAAGGTTCCATAGTGGTAAGTGGCGAGGGTCTCCTAGAAACAGAGAGAATCCTCTCCACGACCTTAAAAGCTGAAGGGCTCTGAACCACCTGGAGCTGACCCACCAGAGCAGAGACCACAGGAACAGAACCCTCCCAGAGAGTTCCAGCCTCCTGCCCTGAGGGGGAGTCGGAGCAAAGCTGTTGAAGGCCGAGGCTCCAAGGGGAAGAGATAGCTCCAAAAGCTTCGGAGTCTAAGTCAAACCCCCCCCCCCCAGACACTACCTTGACCCTACAGCTCTGGGACATACTCAGAACTGAAGTCGATGGAGCCAAATAGATCAGGAAGACAGTTTGGGGTGAAGAAGAAATCTCTATCGCCTCCCACACCCCTGCACCAGGAACCAACAGAACCAACGACTCTGAAACCAAAAGTTGCATCTAAGAAAGAGTTACCAGCTGGAATGGGAAAACTCTCATGGATCTAGATGTGGACAGAGTGGATGCATGCCCCATCTGGATCTGTGTCTTGAGAAATTGCCTCATGAGCCTCCTGACAACCTTGGAAGTTAGGCTTCGGGAAGACCCAGAAGAAGTGGTGGATTGAGGTCTGGAGGATCTCTGGTGGGAATGAGATGGAGATTTCCGTGCATGTGTTGACACCGCTGAAACCACTAGAGCACCATTTGGCCCCAGAACAAAAGAGGATGACCAGGGGAGAGGAGAAGCAGTGGCAACCGAGCTCAGAGCTGACCGACTTCGTTATGATGATTTCACTTCTTTTTCTCAGTGGTTCAGAGAAGCATTGTATGGCAGAAGGTCTCCTGGACTCCAGGGACTCCCTGGCCTTTTTAGGAGGGGGTTGAGCCCTTGACGTAGAAGGCATCCCTGAGGTGGAGGAAGGAGGGAGCAAACTTCTAACACCAGTTTGCTCCTCCTATCCACCAGAGCCCAAGGATGGACAGCCCTACAGATTTCACAAGGGGCTTCCAAATGGTTAGGCCCCAAGCAGTAAGCACACTCCCTGTGGGTGTAAGACAGAGGAATCTTCTGCCTACCGGAAGTGCAAATTTTAAAACCTAGATGTTCTAGATCAGCCATAGCAAAGAAAAAACAAAGAACAGAAAGGGAGAGGAGAAGGAAGAGGGGAAGCCTAATGGAGAGAAAACACGAAAAACTAGACAGGAAGATACAGGAGGCTATCAATAAAGAGTTAAAGTATTAAAGAATTAAAAGAGTAAAGAGTAATAGGTAGGGAGAACAAAACAAGAGACTTACAACCACTCTAATTTGGAGAAACGCAAGAGTGACGGAACTCTATACTAACTTGAAGCACGGCAAACGAGATCGGAGGTATACTGGGGGAGTAGGTCATTATGGGTAAGAAGGAGCTCAAGTCTGAAAGCTCAAGATGGAAAGAGACAGTCAGTTTCGAGCATCAGAACAGATATCCACAGGTTAATGAAATGAAATAGACAACACCAGATGGTATGGCTTTTTTTAAAGATCCATCCACAATTGGGTCAACACAGGAGGTGAAAAAGATGAACAACTTACAGAGTAGCCCCCCCCCCCATCTCCCATTCCACTGTTACTCTAATTATACTTGTTGTGAATTGCTGTACCTTATGTGCCAGAAAATACTTTCTAACTTTTCTTACCCCCAAGGATTGTGAAACTCCACTTTAGTAATGTTGTTATCTGCAATGTCACTGGACTATATCATTTTTTTCTGAAACGTTGTATTGCACAATTTTTCCCCTACCTAGTTCAAGCTTTCAATAGTCTGGCTGTGTGGAATGTGTCATTGGAAGCTGACCAGCTGTTATATCTCAAACAGGATATAATTCATATAGCTTGCCCTACTGTGGTAGTGATTTAATGATGAACATCATTAGTTATAAACAAGTGCAGCATACAAACTGTTGTATAATGAGCATGGGGCAGGCATAAGGCAACTGCAACAAAAGGCAGCAGGAGGAAGAACATTAGTTATACAAGAACCATGCTTATCAAATTACAATGTAACAAGTGCAATGAATGTACAAAGCAATTGCTATCAGCAAACAAATGTAATGTTTCAGGGAGGATTTGTCTTCTTAAACTGTAATCTAAGCACTAAACTGTTTTGCTCTCCCTGTCTTTATTAGCACATAAGCCTGCCATATATTGTTAATTATATTAACCTGTTTAATTTCTTCTTCCATTTTTGATGACATTTTAATAGCGCCTAATGGCTATAATGTATCAGGAGATGTGTGAAGTGCATTTTAAATAAAGTGCTGACTGAAACTGGCTATAAGCAGCAGACATGCTCATCTTTGATAGGACAGTGCATTCTGCTTACCTCTCAACCTTCAGACACAAACTGGAAAAGCTGTACATCCAGCAAAAAATCTGAGCCCCTAATTAACAGAAAACCTGCATCCAATACAGCATGCAACTCCTCCCGCTTCTAAAAGGATAACAGGATGCTACTCGAACACAAATTAAAAAAATGTCAAAAATGATTCAAACAATCTACGGAAGTTATCAATGACAGTGTTTACAGTCTGTAGATTTTAATCAAGGATGCTGCAAAACTGTACCGCTCAAAGTCATTTATTTTTCTTCTGAAAAGGGAGCTGTAAAATGTGGGCTCTCTCTCTTTACATTATTCAATTGACAAGAATGTTGGTCACATAGTCTATTTTCTTGTACTACACTACTTCAAAATTATGTACATCTGGGTATTTGGAAACCTATGTGAAGGGGTAAATTATGTCTGAAAATATGGATATTCTACTAAAACAGGTATGGTTTCGAAGCCTGGCACTCTGCAGAGTGTATTGCAATATTTGATATTAAGGATGGCCCAAAACAGTCAGACACAGCCTCACAGCAGCTATCTTCTTCTTCAAAATGTATTTTAATGGGTCTACTATACATGGTCAACATTTCATAATGTCGAAGACCATATGGCCAAGACCATATGATCGACATTTGAAATGCTGACCATGTAATGGATATAAAAAAAAAAAAAAAAACTTACCTTCAAACTACTAGCAGGGGGACTATGCCCCCCTGCACCCCCCACACTCTTAACTTAAATATACCAACTCTGAGATCGTACTACAGTGCGGAAACAGAAATCTTTCCACTCCGCACTGTACGAAGATGCCGGTTCCGCATGGTCGGCATTTCAAATGTCGATCATATGGTCTCGGCCATATGGTCTTCGACATTATGAAATGTCGACCATGTGTAGGGGACCCATTTTAAGATGGATACTTCCAGTATGGTGGCACCCTAGTAAGACATGTCTCATTCCTGCTCCATGGATTAGCAAGTGTAATTTAGTGAAAGCTGGAGTTGTTCCAAAGTGAAGGTAGCCATTAGATTTTGGATGGGACAAAAGAAACAGAGATTTCTAAGAGAAATTGTAGGTCAGAGGGAGTGTGGAGTGAGAAAGAAATTATGAGTAAGCAGCAGGAGCACGAGGTATCATTATTAATGACATCGCTAATAATAACAGAAGCTAAACAAACACTTCTGCATAATCTTTTACAACAAGTGCAGCGACAGCTGAATGCCTATTCAGATGTGATTCAAGGTTTGTTGGAGGATAATCAAGACTTAAAGATTATATTACAAGCAGCAGAACTCAGACTGGACTGTTTCAAGTCTACATGTGTCGATAAGGAAGACAGAACACAGTGAAAGAACATAAAATTGGAGAGGTTTGAAAAGGACAATTACAAGCTGGCAGTCCAGAAATGCTTGGCAGAATGGTCAGGGATGGAGACAGACCTGATTAGAGTTGAAAAGGTGCATAGCACTGTTTAGAAACCACAAAGGGATGGGATCATGCCTTCAAGACAAATCATTGTTAATTTTTTCTCATGTGTCTCAAAGGATCCCTGCACTGTGGCATAAGCTCCCCATCTAAATGAAGTAGTATTCACCTCTGACCCTGTTCAAAAGAAACCCTGATCACTGGAAGGGAAATCACAAATTCACCCTAGGCCTGGCCTCCCATGTTATGGATGGACAGATGTGGAAAGTAAGCAAATTAATAGCCAACTAACATACCCCCACACACACACATAACCCTTAGCTACCTCCTTACTAACATACCTCACCATATAGACATCCAAGGAACTCTGGGACAAAACTGGGTTGGTTACATGGCTAAGCTTTTAAAGACACTGGTGATTGTTAGCCTACTATGAACCTATGAACCTACATGAACTGAAGAAGCAGTTGCTTGAACGTCTCTGGGTCCCCAATAAGAAGCTATCAGTGGGAGATTTTCAAATACCAAGAATTCTCTTGCATGATGAGAAGGAAGAGGAGTGATTTATATTTGCAAGGAAAGAAAGATAAGATGGCAAATGGTGTACCAAGCTGTACTGCAGGGACATCTACAAGACAGGGGAAGCGCTTACTTGGCTGGCAAAACTGGTGAATAGAAGAGGGGATTCAGACTGCAGGCAGGCATTCCACAGAAAGAACTAGGACTCAATGGGTCCTAGAGGAGGGTGAGCTGGCCCCTAGCAAATAAACAGAATTCTTTTCATTGCTCCAGAAACAAGAGAGGCTGAGGGACAGAGCAGCCATCATCCAAGACACTAGGAAATGTGCTTCACAAACATATAATTTTTATTTTTATTCATTTTACATTTGTTGACCGGGCTAGTCTAGCTGGATATATGTATTTTCAGTAGAGGCCCGGGGAGAAAAACTCCAAGACAGATACAAACAGACAAATAAGTTTTGTTACAAAAAACAAAAAGTAGACAGAGAAGATATTTCTATGCATTTAACAGTACATTTCATAAAACTATATACAAAGTTTAGAGCAAGATATATACATGTGCTGGTGGCTAAAATGGTATCCAGGTTTTTAGTACATATAGTAAATACTATACTATATAAGTAATCACTGATGAGAGAGACTGGATTTCATAATGATGTTATTTCTATGTTCTTTACTTACTGAAATGTGTATACTGTGAGTACTTGATGAGATAAAATGGGGTGGGATTGGGGATTAAATCGAGGGATTGACTGGAGGATAGACTTTGTACATTCAAATTATTCCTGAACTAAGTATAATCTTTACAGCCAGTAGATAATATACATATAGAAAATATGTTGAGAGCTACTCTGCTTTGCGTTGCTTTTAATGGGACTTGGAAACAAATAAGCTGTATGGGGTCAGGGATTCACAGGGAGTACAGACATAATTTTCTTGGGTGGCAAAAGCCAGGGTACCATTTGGCTAGGCTTATATAGGCCCTAGGGCCAATAGCCTAGTACCTACCTATAATGGGCCCACAGGGAGTACGGACATGATGGCTCCACAGGGAGTATGGACTTGATGAGTCCACATGCAATATGGACATGATGGATGGATGGGGCCACTAATTTTAATGTTGCTCATTGTACTTTGGGAGAACAATGTTTGTGTGAAAATGTTCATATTTACTGTTGGACTGAGATGAATGCTTGTACATGTGTTTTCATGTATGTGCACTTAGTAGTACTGTGGTGCATTTTACATGTGTTTTCATGTATGTGCACTTAGTAGTACTGTGGTGCATTTTATATGTGTTTTCATGTATGTGCACTTAGTAGTACTGTGGTGCATTTTATATGTGTTTTCATGTATGTGCACTTAGTAGTACTGTGGTGCATTTTACATGTGTTTTCATGTATGTGCACTTAGTAGTACTGTGGTGCATTTTATATGTGTTTTCATGTATGTGCACTTAGTAGTACTGTGGTGCATTTTATATGTGTTTTCATGTATGTGCACTTAGTAGTACTGTGGTGCATTTTATATGTGTTTTCATGTATGTGCACTTAGTAGTACTGTGGTGCATTTTACATGTGTTTTCATGTATGTGCACTTAGTAGTACTGTGGTGCATTTTATATGTGTTTTCATGTATGTGCACTTAGTAGTACTGTGGTGCATTTTACATGTGTTTTCATGTATGTGCACTTAGTAGTACTGTGGTGCATTTTACATGTGTTTTCATGTATGTGCACTTAGTAGTACTGTGGTGCATTTTATATGTGTTTTCATGTATGTGCACTTAGTAGTACTGTGGTGCATTTTACATGTGTTTTCATGTATGTGCACTTAGTAGTACTGTGGTGCATTTTACATGTGTTTCATGTATGTGCACTTAGTAGTACTGTGGTGCATTTTACATGTGTTTTCATGTATGTGCACTTAGTAGTACTGTGGTGCATTTTATATGTGTTTTCATGTATGTGCACTTAGTAGTACTGTGGTGCATTTTATATGTGTTTTCATGTATGTGCACTTAGTAGTACTGTGGTGCATTTTATATGTGTTTTCATGTATGTGCACTTAGTAGTACTGTGGTGCATTTTACATGTGTTTTCATGTATGTGCACTTAGTAGTACTGTGGTGCATTTTATATGTGTTTTCATGTATGTGCACTTAGTACTGTGGTGCATTTTACATGTGTTTTCATGTATGTGCACTTAGTAGTACTGTGGTGCATTTTACATGTGTTTTCATGTATGTGCACTTAGTAGTACTGTGGTGCATTTTACATGTGTTTTCATGTATGTGCACTTAGTAGTACTGTGGTGCATTTTATATGTGTTTTCATGTATGTGCACTTAGTAGTACTGTGGTGCATTTTACATGTGTTTTCATGTATGTGCACTTAGTAGTACTGTGGTGCATTTTGTCGAACTTCATGAAGTTAATTTGCTTATTACTGTTACTGTCTTGAATACCATGAGGGCAGAAGTGTATTTGATGGCTGTGGTTTACTCAGAAGGCTGCTATTGTTAGCGTAACGGGAGGTTACTTCTTCCCAAAAGTAGTACTGTACATTACAGCCTCAATATGTAAAATCAAGGGGACGAACTTACAACTCTGCTATCTGCCTAGCTGGTTAATGAGACTTCACATTGCATTAGAACATGTTTATGCAGTGCATAAGGGGTGTGCTGAGGCAAAGGATGGGTTGAATTGGATAAGAAGTTTCTAGTTTGAGGTATTCAACCTTACAGATTAGGACATCTTAGACATGTTGGCTATAGTCATTTAGGATGTTACCGAATAGTAGGCAAACTTGCTAAGAGTATGTCACTTCAAGGGGAGAAGGGAAAGATGTTTTGGCATGAACTGAGAAGTCAAACCATTGGAGGCAGGACGAGATCCCCAATGCAGGAGTGCATGCAGGTTTTACAGGGGGTAGCTAGGAATTAGAGATATCTGACTCTGAAAGGGGAAGAATGTAATGAAAATTTATATATAGCTGCTGGGGAACAGGAGACTCAAGACTGCCACTGGTTTAAGATAGTACACCTTTCGTATTTCTCCATATGTAAACTAAGGACAGAAGAGGAGGACCTAGGTGCTGACAGAAGATGGAACAGTGGAGTAAGGGAATAGAGAAGCAGAGAGGAAAATTAGAATATAAGAGAAAAAAAATGCAGATACGATAAGCATTCAGGCAGATTCATGGAACGTTAATGGTCTAGTTGGTAAAAACAGAAAAGAAAGGAAACTGTGATACATTAGGAGAGGAAAGAGAAGGTGACTGCCCTGCAAGAAACACACTTAACCCATGATTATCAACAAAGATGACTGGTGGGAGATATAAAGTGGTAGCATCTGTAATCTGGGGTGAAAGGTGGCAAACAAGGTGACCTTTTTATAATGAAGAGTTGGCCTTTCAAAACAGAAGACAGGATAGGGAAAGGAGGTATGCTGGGGTGAAGGTTACACTTAAGAGAAGAAAGTACACATTTATGATAGTATATATTCCCTTGGGAAGTATTGCAAAGAAATTGAGAGAGTTTAATAAAGATACTGATGTTTCAGGAAGAAGCAGCTATGGTTGTGGGTGGACTGGAATATTTCATTGCAGAGGCATGAAGCAGAGAAGGTCCAACAGCCAGAAGAGTTGACTCTTGAGGAAAATTTCATTAATGCACTAGGCTGGGTGGATACTTGAAGACTGATGAATATCCAGAAGAGACGGCAGGCCCACAAATTATTCAGGTAAATACAAACTCATGATTCAGGATAGGTACCGTGCTTATTACACAGGAAAGCCAGCATTTGGTTAGATTAGTAGGTGTAGAGCAGGTAAACCTTTTTGATCATGCTGTGATGACAGTAACATCGGAGGAGGGAGAAGGTGAGAGCTTAGAAAGACATTGGAGAGTGAAAGCATATGTTCTGGAAGATGAGAAGGAGAGAGGATGGTTAACAGAGTTCTTAAGGATGATGCTGGAAAATGAGGACAGCGACTCGTGTGAATTGAAAAAGTGAGAGTGCAGCGAGAGCTCCAAGGGAAGGACGGAAGGGAGGTATAAGTTGTTACACGAGCTGGGCCAGATCCAGATGGAAAAAAAGAAAGGGTATTTAGGCAGAAATAAAAGAGAGGGGGAAATAATTCAGTGGAAGCAAGGTGAGAGGCTCTGAGTGAAAAGAACTGCCGTACAGAGCACATTTGCCAGAGACTCGTCAGTAACAACTAAAGTATTAGCAACAAGATAGGTTGCACTCCGAGGCAGATGGACAGCAGGAGCAAGACGAGGAAAGCTGTTTTTTTTTGTGATACCAGACAAATTAAAATTATGCCCAAATGACAGAAGTAGGTTAACAGAACCAATTATGGGTTAGGACTTGATGGCAGCCTGAGAGAGGATGGGGAACTGGAAATCATCAGGAGGCGACAAGCTCCTCAGAGTTCTGGGAAGTGTGTCGGAATGACATGGTGAAGAGATGGCTTAAGTTGTTTAATAATATTTTAGAGACAAAACTAATTCTAGCATCATGGAAGGAAGCCCTAATTGCAGTTATATATATGGACGGAAAGAACCTCAATATGGCAGCTTTATTTTAAATCATGATTACAAATGTTTCATGCAGACAGAGGTGACAAGGTTAGGTAGTAGAGCAGCTAAAATAATTCACCCAGACCAAACTGGACTTGTGATGGGATGAAAGAAAACTGATGAATTTGATGCATGCACTATTACTCATGAAGGTTGTGCAGACAGGAGGAAAGTACAGTTTTGTACCTACCATAAATGTAGATGTCCGAACTGGATAGCATCTGCAGTCATAACAAATGGGTTGTCCTGTCGTCAGGCAGCCCTTCAGTCGGCCGGATTCCAAAGTCCGGGTCCGGCTTCGGCTGATGTCGCACTTCACCCGACGTCATCTCTGCTGGTCTTCGGGTATAAAGGCATCAGGCGACGCCATTTTCCTCAGTGTTTCTTGCCCCAGATGCCAATTGCCCTCTTGGAAAGCTAAATTTTGGATAAATGCCAATGTTTCCAAAATAGTAGAAAACAAACACAAAAATAAACATGTATGTACATATATACAAACAAATACACCATAAGAGACTCCCCCCCCCCCCAGCTAGCTATTAGGAGGGTAAATACCCTAGGAGTACCGCAGAGGGGAAGGAGGAGGGTAATCCTGACTGCAGATGCTATCCAGTTCGGACATCTACATTTATGGTAGGTACAAAACTGTACTATGTCCTTCATGGATGCATCTGCAGTCATAACAAATGGGTAGAATACCATAGCCAAACTAGCGGAGGAGGAATAATAATTATGGTGTAGTCAGGATCCCTTGCAGTACAGCAGTGGCAAACCCTGCTCGGGATCTAGAATATAGAGGTAAATTATAATGCTTGGCAAATGTATGCATGGAGGTCCAAGTAGCCGCCTCAATAATGTCCTTGGTTGCCACTCCTCTTAAGAAAGCTGTGGTAGTGGCTGTAGCCCTTGTAGAATGAGGTCTTATGTTCTGTGGAATTGGTTTTCCATGGTAGGAGTAACAGAATCTTATGCAATTTCCTATCCATTTGGAGATTGTCTGTTTGGAAATTGCTTTTCCTTCCCTTCCTGTTGCATAGGCTACAAAGAGCTGGTCAGTTTTTCTGTTACCTTTGGTTCTGTCCAGGTAGTAGCGTAACTGTCTGGGTACATCCAAGGTATGCATTATTCTTTCACCTGTGTTTTGTGGATTGGGAAATAAGGTAGGTAGGTGGATTGCCTGGTTTAAAGACACTCTGGATACCACCTTAGGCATAAATGTAGGATTAGTTCTCATGGACACCCTATCTTGATGGAAGATTAGGAAGGGTTGCACTGCCATTAAGGCCTGTAGTTCCGAAACCCTCCTTGCTGAAGTAATAGCCAGTAGGAAAGCAGTTTTCCATGACAGGTGTTGTAGATCTGCTGTTGCTGCTGGTTCAAACGGAGGGAGTGTCAACTTTTCTAGTACAAAGTTCAAGTCCCATGCTGGTAATGGTGGTTTCCTAGGAGGTTTTACATTCTTGATCCCTCTGAGAAACTGCCTGAGTAGAAGATGTGAAAAGACAGGAGGATCAAAGCTGTATTCTGCTGAAATAGCTGATGCATGTATCTTGATGGAGGAATAGGACAGGCCTGTATGTAGAAGCTCTGCCAAGTACTCCAGTATGTTAGCAATATCTATGTTCGACACATCTTTTCCTCTTTCAGTACTCCAAATGACGAACCTTTTCCATTTTCCTGCATAGTTCCTTCTTGTAGAAGGTCTGCGGGTTTCAAGGATAATGTCTTTAACCCTTTGTGAAAGGTCTGGGTTAGTTACTGCTATGTGATGTTCCAGGCAGTCAGTTGCAAGGTTTTTAGGTTTGGATGTATGATGTTGTAGTTGTTCTGAGTTAACATCAGAGGCATCAGGGGTATTGACCACATTTTCTCCCGAGACATGCTCCTCAGCAATGGGTACCAGTGTTGTCTTGGCCAGTTCGGAGCTATCAGAATTATCCCTGGACGTTCCTCTTTGATTTTCAGTAGTACCTTGTGCATCAAGGGAAGAGGTGGGAATGCATATGCTGTCAGGCCTTTCCAGCTGAAGGATAGAGAGTCCACCTTCCATGCAAGTGGGTGGAATGTCCTTGTGCAGAATTTTTTGAGCTGGTGATTTTGTGGGGAAGTGAATAAATCTATTTGTGGCATTCCCCATTTCTTTGTGATGGCCTTGAAGATGTCCGGGTGTAGCATCCATTCGTGAGCATCCGAGGTGGTCCTGCTTAAAATGTCTGCTAGAGTGCTCTCTTTTCCCGGTACAAATATTGCCTGTAACTGGATGTTGTAGCTGAGCGCCAGATTCCAAAGGTCCAAAGTCATTCTGCATAGGGGGTAAGAATGAGTGCCTCCCTGTTTGTTGATGTACCACATGACTGTGGTGTTGTCTGTCCTTATCATCAAATGGCCTTCTTTGAGGAATGGTCTGAATTTTAGGATTGCCAGTTTTACTGCCAGCATTTCTTTTTGGTTTATGTGCAGGTGCAGCTGGTCCTGAGTCCACAGTCCTTGTACGCATTTGTCCAGCATGTGTGCCCCCCATCCTAGGTCTGAGGCATCCGTTGTGATGGTTTGGTTTGCTCGAAAGTTGTGGAAGGGTAAGCCTGGGTTTGACTGGCATGCCCGAGCCCACCATAGGAGCTCCTGTTTTAAGCATGGGATTAGTGGTATTTCTGTTTCTAAGCTGTGCCTGTGTTGAGACCATAAATTCTTTAGGTACCACTGTAACTTTCTCATATGCAGTCTGGCATGTGGGACCAAGATTATGCATGATGCCATGAAGCCCAAGGCCTGCAGAACTTTTCTTGCTGTTAGTTTGTTCTGCTTTGTTAGTGCCAAGAAGTAAAGAGGGAGTTCTTTTTGTTTTTCTGCAGTTAGGAATGCCATCTGTTTTACTGTGTCCAATTCAGCCAAGAAAGTTCTTGTCTGGGATGGTATCAGTCTTGACTTTTGAAAATTGACTGTGTATCCCAGGGCTTGTAGCAAGTAAATGACCCTTTGTAAATCTGTTGTCAGCTTGCTTTTGTTGTCCGCTTGTAACAGGCAGTCGTCCAGGTATGGATAAATTTGGATTCCCTGTACTCTGCAGTGAGCGATTACTGATGCCAGGCATTTTGTGAATACTCTGGGCACAGTGGATAAGCCAAAGGGCAATGCTGAGAATTGATAATGCTCTGATCCTGCAAGAAATCTGAGGTATCTTCTGCAATTTGGTCAAATGGGGACGTGCAGGTATGCCTCCTTGAGATCTAGAGTTACCAGCCAACACTCCTTGCCCAGCATGGGAAGAAGTTGCTGTAGGGTCAGCATTTTGAATTTTGGGACAATGATGTATGTGTTTAAGATGGACAGGTCGAGAATAGGTCTCCAGTTTTTTTCTTTTCTTGGTACTAGGAAGAGTCTGGAGTAGAAACCTTTGCCCTGTTCTGTTATTGGTACCCTTTCCACAGCTCTCATCTTTATTAATTCTGCTATCTGGTGCAGGGCTTCTATTTTTTGATTTGGGGGCAGGTTTGGCATTCCTCTTTTTACTGGTAAAGTGTGGAAGTGGAACCGGTAGCCTTGGTCTATGGTTTGCAAAATCCACTTGTCTTTTGTAATATAGTGCCAATTTTTCGAGAATAAGGCTAACTTTCCGCCTAATGGTGCTGCTATTTGCTCCCTGGTAGGCGGAGTCAGAGCCAAGTCACTGTGATTGTCCTGTTGCAGTGGCAGTGGTTGCGTCTGTGCCTCGGTTATTGCCTTGCCACTGTCGTCCTCTGTAGGCACCTCCTCTGGATTGATTTCTGTCCCTAGAGCGTCTGTTCCTGCCCCTTTGGGATCTTGTGGAGTCAGGAAAGGACCAATTCTTGGCAGGCCAGTTCCTGCTAAACCTTGGGGGCTGAACCTGTAGGAAATCTTTAACTGTTTGTACAGATTTTGCCTTCTCTTCCATTTTCTTCATTACCTGCTGGGCAGTTTCCCCAAATAGACTGGCCTTATCCATAGGAGCATCCAATAGCTTAGCTTTAACATGATCCGGCAAGACCTGTTCTTTCAACAATGCATGCCTTCTTATCACTGTGCCAGTCATGGCTGATCTAAATGAAGCCTCCAGTGCATCATAGCCACATTTTAAGGAATGGTTACTAACCTGTTGGATGTTATTCACCATTTCTAATACATATTTCTTATCTAAAGATTCATCAGAGGACAGCTTTTTAATTAACTGATCAAGCATAAACTCTTGGTATTGGATCATGTGAAACTGACAGTTTAAAGCTCTAGCAGAGAGAGTAGCAGAGGTGTAGACTTTTTTCCCCCATCTCTCTAAGGACTTGGATTCCCTTTCAGAGGGAATAGGGTTTTTTGCTGTGGTCGAGGCTACTGCCTTAGGCCCCTGGGATATAGTTTCGGGGTCAGCAAGTGGGGCCTTGTATAGGTGGTGATGAGTGTCAGGCACCCTGTAAAATCTATCTGGTTTGGCAGGGGCTGGAGGTAAAGAATCAGGAGCAGTGCAGACATCATTAAATGCATCGTCCACAACAGAAAGGACAGGAGGTATAGCTAGGGGCCTATGTTGTGGTAAGTGCAGAAAAGTCCTAAGCCTTTTTCTTGAATCTGAGAAATCTTGTCCCTGCCATTGGAATTGTTCTCTCATGGCATGTAAGGTTTCCCAAAGGAGAATTCCTCTGGTGGAGAGGTAGCTGGAATGGATTCTTCAGCATCTGAATCTTCATAATTGGAAAAAGGAGCCTCTGGCTGGTCTGTAATGTCTGAGTCATCCGCAGAATCATCAGAGGACACAGGCTCGGTGGGCTCTGCTCTAGGTCTCTTTTCTGGGGGCTGAGAGGCCCTGTCTGGGTGAGATTGGGATCCCCTAATTAAGGATATTAAATCTTCTGCCAGAGTAAGCATTTGAGAACTAGAAGTGGGCCTGAGTGAGGGTGGTTTAACAGGCACTGATTTAGCAGATTTGGCTGCTTTAGCCCTGGCAAAGGCCTTAATAGACATGGCTGCAGGAGGCCTAGCAGCACCACGTGCTGGGGTAGAGATATCCAAGGGGATGGTGTCTGATAGATCAGTGGGAACCACAGTTGTAGGCAAAATTTCTGAGGCTGATTCAGATAAAGAAGCAGGAGCCTCAGTAGTAGTCATGGATTCGGCTGAAGATTGACCAATTTTCTCGGTTTCTGCCGAAACCGAGACACTCGCGGCTTGCTTAACCGTGGTTTCGGCCGAAACCGCAGACTGCGAGTGTCGGTCTTTTTCTTTGCGTTTTTTAACCATTTGGGTAGTCGGAGGATCCGACGGCATAATGTACGCAAAATCTGAGCCGAAAAACTGTTCAGCAAACTCCAACCGACGCCTAAGCGTTCGTCGGTTGAAGGAAGCACAGGCCGAACAGGCTGCTACGTCGTGGTCTGGGCCTAAGCAAGGCAAACAGTAAGAGTGGAAATCTTTATGAGGTATTTGTTTCCCACAAGTTAAACAGTTATTGACTTTTTCTGACATCGGCTGAGGCAAGAAAGAGTCCCCAACGGGGTACTTAGCTTTTTTGAAGTCTTCGA
Source organism: Protopterus annectens (assembly GCF_019279795.1). Taxonomy (NCBI): domain Eukaryota; kingdom Metazoa; phylum Chordata; order Ceratodontiformes; family Protopteridae; genus Protopterus; species Protopterus annectens. Next base: position 44,573,541 of record NC_056750.1, read on the forward strand.
AGTAGTATTCGGTAGTAGTAATCTCTGGATCTGACCGACCGGCACTTGCGAACAGCTTCTGCTTGGCCACGCGGCAAGAAAGACTGAGGAAAATGGCGTCGGCTGATGCCTTTATACCCGAAGACCAGCAGAGATGACGTCGGGTGAAGTGCGACATCAGCCGAAGCCGGACCCGGACTTTGGAATCCGGCCGACCGAAGGGCTGCCTGACGACAGGACAACCCATTTGTTATGACTGCAGATGCATCCATGAAGGACATAGGAGTTAATGCTGGTCTCTGGATGATGAAAAAGCACTTGATAGGGTAAGATGATGGTACTTAATTGGATTATTGCAGAGATGGGGTTTTCTAAAGAGCTGGGTTTGGATGTTGAGGGATATTTATATGAAGGCTACAGGAAGCATTATGATAAGGGATGCACTTTCTGAAAACCTTAAAATACAGAGGGGGACCAGACAGGCATGACTCCTATGAGCTCCACTCTTTGCAATTTACCTACAGCCTATGGCAATGGTTATAAGGAAGGAAAGGTGCAGTGGCTACATATGGGGTAGCAGAGGGGAAAACAAATGATGGTGTATACAGACGACATACTGTTAACATAAGGGAACTGGGAAAGAGATGCGCAACAGGACATGAAAGGAGTTTCAGCAATTTGGGAAGACCTCAGTGTACAAAGTTAACCAGGAAAAGATCAAAATAATGAGGGTGAATTTGACAGTAGCAAATGAGGGGAAATGGGAATAAAGAACGAGAGGCGGATGAAATATTTGGGTATATGGGTAAGAAACATAATGAACAGTCATTAGAGTTAACACAAAAGAATGTTCGGTAAGGTTAGTGAGAACCTGCTAAAATGGAGAGGGTTACACATGGAATTAGATCAGAAAGTGCTGATACTGAAATTATTTGTCATGCCTCAATTCATTTATGCTGGACAGGTTATTTGGGGTTTGCCAGAAGAAAAATTACTGAAAAAAGTGAAACGGATGTTTAGGATTTTATATGGGGGGAGGGGGGGCAGAGCTAGAGTGGATTTGGAAACTATGACAAGAAAGAAGGAAAGAAAGAAAGAGAGAGAGAGAGAGAGAGAGAGAGAGGAGAATGGGAGGTTCTTGATCTACAGCTATTTTTTGCAGGCAGAGATTGTGGCAAATGTGATGAGGTTAGCAGACTGTAAATAAGCATATTGGAAGGATATCATTTTATTAAAAGAGACTGGGAATTTGGATGCAGAGGATATTATTGATTTGCTGTTAGAAGTGTCATGCGACCCATTACTACTGCAATGTACAAAGGAGGTTCAGAGATCGCTTCAAAATGTTTGGAGAAGAAGTGAGTATACAAACTTGACAGAGAGGATTTTGACTATTGGATGTGTGAAAGGAAAGGGGAAGTGAGGGGATAACTTGGAGGTGGAAAAGGAAGCAAAACAAGCTATTGGTCACAAATACTGGCAGGGGGAAGAGTTAAAGACTGGGATGTAATGCAGACAGAATATTACTTGGATGAGAATATCAAGGTTTTATAAATAAGTAGATCAAATGCTGAGACAAGCAGGACAGGGTACACAAAAGCCTAAGATAATTACAGAAGTGGAGCAAAGAAGAATGGATGCTAAAGTGACTGGAGGGATAATTAAGGTGGAAGGAACTGGTAATTAGGGTTTCTGACTGCAAACAGACTGCCTGCCTTGCTTGGATTACTTTTGAATACTTAGTAATTCTGTAGAATGACATATTTTTTACTATTATTTTTTTTTTACTTAAGATGAGTTTAAGTAACCTACTTCTACCACTATTGTCTGATCTGATTAATATACCATGATTAACAAGAGATATATGGACTGACTAAATTCAAAGTCTTTGGCTTAATTACTTAATTTGTTAATAGAAACATCAATGAATACAGTACAATTTTGTGCCCTTGTGAAGAAAAAAATGGAAGATATACAACAGATTCTTTCTCAGTTCACAGTAATTATGGAGCTTCTTGTATCACCACAGCTTTATTTTCTCTCTGTTTATCCTTCTCTAACTGCAAACATATTATAAAGCTTCAGGGCTTCATCTGCTGTGATAAGCAGAGCTACAGAAAGAGTCCTTTTCAGGCTTTCCAAATATTCTGTTCAAACTTCTAATATGATGAAACCCAGATAGGTGTGAAAATGCTCATCTATTTAATGTCTTTTAATTTCAATAAAGTAACAACTTTTAAACAAGTGCTTGAATACTTTTGAAGTCTCAACTGAACTTATCTACAGTTTGTGGTCTTTTTTTTCCCTGATTCTTAGGAGTGTCAGCCAGCGACTTTAGTGCTGAAGAAGCACCAGTCCTCTGTGGTTTAATTTGATATTATAAAAATGCTTCGTACAAATGACGTAACAAGTAGCTAACCACAGTGCAAATACCAGAAATGATGCACTGCATGCATCTACTACACTACCACCTGTTCAGCATCTGCTGATTGTGCCCACTGTCACCTTTCACATGGGGTGGCTACTCCTTCTCTCCGTCTGGTGTCAAAAGAAAAATAAAGCTGATTCAAGAGAGTTACATTTTGCTGAATTAGAAGTTATGTACCTACCATAACGTTCCATGTTAGTTGTCTTCTCTCGCCTTCTTTCTTGCTGGATGGGTTCGGAGCCGATCCTTGGCTCCGACTCGGCACTTGCTAAGCTCGAGAGTCACTTTTACCAGCTCGAGGCAGCCCCATATCCCATGATGCAAGGCGGTAATTATCCAGATCTCGTTTGGTATCTAGAGGAAAAACTGCCTATAAAAAACTTTCCATCCAGGAAAGAGAAACACTAACCTAAAAAGGCTGTAATGGAAACCAGGTAATCAAGGACAAGAACTAACTGGTGTCCAAGGAAGAAGAATCTTCCAGAGAAAAGGGGAGATCAAGGTCTGTCCAGGCTAGGGGGACAGGAGGGAGGGACGCAAGAAAGAAGGCGAGAGAAGACAACTAACATGGAACGTTATGGTAGGTACATAACTTCTAAATGTTAAGTTGTCAATCTCGCCTTCATTCTTGCTGGATGGGACCGTCCTAGCACCTCTATCCTGGGTGGCTCAATGGAACAGACTCTTGAGAACAGTGGAACCAAAGCTTGCCCTGTCCCTGGAGGCCAAATCCAATTTGTAATGAGAAACGAAGGTATGAGGAGTGGCCCAAGTGGCTGCTGCACAAATAGTATCTAAGGGTAGTCTAGCCTGAAAAGCTGTAGAAGTGGCTAGGCCTCTTGTGGAATGTGCTTTAGGTTTTGAACTCAGTTGTTTGCCCCTAAGCTGATAAATGTCAGAAATGGTGGAAGATAGCCATCTGGATAAAGTCACTTTAGAAACAGGGAGACCTTTTTTATTTTCAGCATAAGAAAGGAAGAGCTGATCGGACTTCCTAAATTGCTTCGTTTCGTTCCGTCCAAGTAATATCTGAGTTGGCGATGAACATCTAGGTAATGTAATTTTTGTTCCACCCTGTTAGAATAATTTGGAAAAAATACAGGAAGATCAATGGATTGGTTTAAATTTGTCTTAGAAGCAACCTTGGGCAAAAAGGATGGATTGGTTCTCAAGGATACTCTGTCCTTGTGGAAGACCAAATAAGGGGGACGAACACAGAGGGCATGAAGTTCAGACACTCTTCTAGCCGAGGTAATAGCGACTAGAAAAAGTGTCTTCCAAGAAAGAAACTTTAATGAACATGAAGCAGCCGGTTCGAAAGGGGGAAGTATCAAGGATGTCAGCACTAAATTTAGGTCCCACTGTGGTGGAGGATCCCTAACAGGGGGTTTAAGAAGGAAAACTCCTTTGAGAAAGGCTTTACAAAGTTTGTGGGACATAATGTTGTGGTCTGCAAATCCGACATGGAAATTCGAGATTGCTGCCAACTGAACTTTGTCTGTGGAAGACGAAGAACCTGAGTGAAATATTTCCACTAGAAAATCTAAGACTGACTGAATAGGGGCAGAAAAGGGGTCTATGTTCTTAGATTTTGCCCAAAGGGAGAAGCATTTCCACTTGCTAGAGTAAATCCTCCTGGTAGAGGACTTAAGAGAAGCTACTATGATATCTAACGGGGTTAGAGATCATAGGAAGCCTGGCTAAGGAAGGAAGTGAAGCAACCAAGCTGTGAGGTTGAGGGAAGGAACGGACCGGTGCAGATGACCCGACTGGTGGGTTAGAAGATCTGGAGCTGATGCCAAGGCTGCACCAAGAGATGGCGATGAAGGAACGGGAACCAAATTTGTCGAGGCCAGTAAGGGGCAATGAGAATCATTTTGGCTCTCAAAACAGTAGCTTTCTGGAGTACTTGTGGTATCAATGGAAAGGGAGGAAAGGCATAAAGGAGTCCCCGGGGCCAATCTTGGGTAAGAGCGTCTCTGGGGGGATGGCCCGGAAGTGGGAAGAGAGAGAAGTAGTCTGGGCATTTGCTGTTTTGAGGTGTAGCAAAAAGATCGCAGCATGGGCGGCCCCACTTCTGAAAAATCTCCTCCACTATGGATTGTTTGAGAGACCACTCGTGAGGCATGAGTATAGCTCTGCTCAATCTGTCCGTTATTATGTTGGTTTTCCCGGGGATATGCGTTGCTACCAGAAACCGATGAGAGAAGATCGCCCATTGCCAAAGTCTGAGAGCCTCTCGACATAAGGGATAGGACTTGGTTCCGCCCTGCTTGTTGATGTACCACACGACGGACATGTTGTCCGTGTGAACTGCAATAGTTCCTAAGGGAAGAAAGTCACTGAGGGCTTGCAACGTTAAAAGCACTGCTCTCATCTCTAGGACATTTATGTGCAGGTGGTATTCGAACGGTTGCCACGTGCCATGAAACATCCTGCCCTGATAATGCCCCCCCCCACCCGATCGGGGAGGCATCCAAAGTGACCGTGGCTACCGGGGCTGGGGGAAAAAATGGTCTGCCCTGATGGACTAGAGGACAGGAAATCCACCAGGATAGATGGTTCTTGCAGGTTTGTGTCACCAGGATCTTGTGACACATGGGAAGCTGCTGGAAGGACCATTGGGTGAACAACATCCATTGTAGAAGACGCATGTAAAAACGTGCCAGAGGAAGAAGTGTGATGGCAGCTGCCATGAGGCCCAACACTTTCAGGACCAACCTGGCTTGTACCTTTTTGCTGGATAGGGTGATCCGAATGTGGTTTTGGATATCTAGGATTCTCTGACTTGTTAGGTTTGCTGACATCCGGGTAGTGTCGAGATTTGCGCCTATAAAAGTAATAAATTGGCAGGGCGATAAGGAAGACTTTTCGAAGTTGATCGAAATTCCTAACTGACCGCAGAGACCTAGAGTGTAATCTCTGGCTTGGAGAAGTTGATGCCTGGTGGTGGCTGAGAGGAGCCAGTCGTCGAGATACGGAAACACCTGGAATCCTTGACGTCTCAGGTGAGCCGTGACCACTGCCATGCATTTGGTGAACACTCTGGGGGCTGTGGTGAGACCAAAGGGCAGGGCTCTGAATTGAAAATGACTGGTCCCCAGCCGAAAGCGGAGAAACCTTCTGGAGCGTCTGTGGATTTTTATGTGATAGTACGCATGCTGAAGATCTATGGAGCACATCCAGTTGTCTTTGCCCAGAAAAGGCAAAATCGACTGAAGTGTGACCATCTGAAATCTTGTCTTTTTGACAGACTTGTTGAGCCTGCTGAGGTCTAATATTGGTCTCCAGTCTCCCGTCTTTTTGGGAACCAAAAAGAACCTTGAGTAGATTCCGGACTCTAAATGGTCTGTTGGAACTGGCTGGATGGCCCTTTTTTTTAGAAGCTTTGAAACCTCTAGTTTTGCAATTTCCCTTAGACCGGGTGGAACGTCTGGAAGGGAACTTTTCTGAGGGAAGGAGCTTTCCTCGAAAGGAATCTTGTAACCCTCGGATATGATCGACTGTACCCATCTGTCTTGAGAGAGGGAAAGCCAGGCTTCTGGGTACAGCGACAATTTCCCCCTGACTGCCTCCAAGGGTGGACAGTCGGGCAAAACCTCAGGGATGCTGGAAGGGCTTGTCAGAAAGAGGCTCTCTGCTGCCCTGGTTCTGCGGACCCCCTCTGCCCCTAGGGCGGCGCCTATTGTTATTACCCCCTCTGCCTCTGGGGGTAAATTGACCACGTGCATCAGGCGTGACTCCCTGAGATTTTCAGAACCACATTTTCCCTTCCTTCTGACCTTTGGGATAAGGCCTAGAAGGGGTGGAGAAACGGACTCCTACGGCAGAAAGAGTCTTGCCGTCTTGCTCGCACCTGGTCAAAGTGTCCTTCACCTGAGGGCCAAACAATGTTGTCCCATCAAAGGGAGAGTTTGTGAAGGACGCCTTAAAGGGGTCTGCAAAATTACAGAGCCGCATCCAGGACTGACGTCTAAGAGCCACTCCTGTGCCTGCAGCTCTACTCGCTCCATCGGCTGCATAAGAAATGAGCCGCATGGAGGAGTTGGTTATGGAATTAAGGATTCCCAGCTGAGAGGCAATCTTTTCCTGAGCCCCTGCTGCTGACGGATCCTGTACTACTTCACCCAATTCTTTGAGGATGTCTCTTTGAAGTCTGGTGAAGTGACATAAATAATTCAGCGAACGCACAGTAAAGGTCGCTGAGGAAAACATCCGCTTGCCATACCTGTCCATGGTCTTAGACTCCTTGTTAGGAGGATGGACTGGCACAGAAGGATCTGCAAGTTCCTTTTTGGTGGCGGCCGCCACCACCATGGCATCAACCGGGACACCTTTAGTAAGAAACTGCTTTTCAGCGGTGGCCGTAATAAATTTTGAAGGTCTCCTGGGAACTGGTTCCACCGAATCAGGAGATGCCCACGCCTTTCGAGCTATGACCTCCATGAGAGGGTCGAAAGGCGGAGACACCCAGGAGGTGGAGGGTTGAGATCCAAAAGCCTCCAGGTATACAGATTAATCCTCGGAGGGATTAATGGAGGGCCAGTTCCCCCTCTGTTTCAGGAGTTCAAGGATGTCTGAAAAGGAGACATCCTCAGAGGGGGATCTTGGGGACCCCTCCGACTCATCTAAATCGGTATCTGATGTTGTAGACTCAGGGGAGTCTAAGTGCTTCCTCTTGCAGGTCCTCTTACGTGGGGGTTCACCTGAAGGATCAGGAGAAACCTCGGAAGAGGAAGTTCTTCCCAATGGGGAGACCTGGGGCGATGGATCTCTGGGTCCGGGAGCAAGAGAGCGGGAAGAGGCATCAACAGGCACCATAGCGGGAGGAGCTAAAGGAACCGACTGCTGGCTAAGCTCAGGGGCTAGCACACTCCTCATCACCTCGAAGGCTCCCCTCCCAGGGAGGGCCGAGAGATCCCGCTCCGAAGAAACAGGGATCCCTGGTCCCAACGAAAGGGAAGGCTCCGAAGCAGATGTTGGGGCCGAGCTCACCAAGGCCGAAGCTCCGAGAGGGAGAACGGGGTTGGACAAGGGTCCAATGCCACTCGCCCCCTCGGAACCGACCAGGGAAGCCCGACGCCCGGATCCCTCCAAGGACGGTCTCGAGGAGGAGATAGGAGTCGAGGATGACGGAGCCGAAAAGTGTGGTATCGGCTCCGAAGCAGCAACAGTCACGGTACCGATAATCTCTGGCTCCGAACTCTGTAGGAGAGTCGAAGGAGGAATTTCAGGAGGGTGTAGAATAGCAGTCGTCTGTTGAGACGGGCTATGGAGCATCTGGGCTAGTGCCTGTGATTTTAATAGCCTACTCACCACTCTCTCTAAGTCATGGTCTGATAGCCTGGAAGACCTCGATGATTGGCTCCGATGGCTCCGCTCCGAAAGCAAAGGGGAGGCTGGAGCCGAGTGTATAGATTCCAATGACGAAGATCTAGACCTCTTTTTGGACGGAGCCATCGGAGCCGAAGAACTTTCGGCTCCAGGCGGAGCCGACAACTTGTCGGCTCCGAGTGGAGACAAAGATATCTCGGCTCTATCCGGAGCCGAGACATGCTTCGACGCTAGGGTGTCGGCTCCGGCCAGAGCCGACACAGGTGCCGAAGCCAGGGTATCGGTGCGGAACGGCGCCGATACTGAAGCTTCCAATAAGGAAGGATCGGCTCCGGACGGAGCCGATGTCGACTCTGGCGGAGTCGGAACCAAGACCACAGACTTGGACACTGAAGTCTGGGTCTTGGGAGGCTTAGAGGGCTTCCCGAAGCCGACCTTAGCCGGGGAGCTCTCAGGCTTAAGAAGACCCCTGAGGATCAACTTATTTCTACAGTCTTGCAGGACTCTCTGGCTGAAAGAATAACAAATAGCACAGGAGTCCTGCAGGTGTAGGGGTCCCAGGCAATAAATACAAGAAGTGTGACCGTCTGTCAGAGACATCTTCTGACAGCACGAGTCACACTTCTTGAAACCTGAGACCCTAGTATCTTTGGACATGTCTGAGTCCTAATACACACACACACACCAATCAGACAAAAAAGACACTAAAATAAAAAGTCAGAAACAGTGAGACACAACACCCACACACCTAAGGAAAACCTGACAGGAACTGTGAGGGAGGGTAAGGCCTAAGGCCCAAAACACTAGAGACTTATGAATAAGGGAAGTAGGGGGATGGGTATGGAGCTAAGCGAATAAGATTCACTAAAAAAACTATAAAGAATAAGTTTTTAGGGGTTGGGTATCTAAATCTTTCACAAATAGCAATAAAAAATTAAAAGTGGGAAATGCAACCAAACTGAAACTCCCAATGAGCTTATACTAGATGAGTTTCTTACCTACATCAATGACACCACTAGTTTCTTGAGATTCACACACAATATTTCCGAAGGTTGTTTGATATATTTAGATGTAGAGCTTTATAAAGGAGAGAAGCAATACAATACTAGAGTTCATCGTAAGTCCACGTATTGTAACTCCTTCCTACATTTTGAGAGTGCACACCCCAAACATTGTAAAAAAAGTATTGTCAAAGGACAGTTTGTCGGGGGTAGTCGCATGACCAGCTCGGATTTCGATTTTCAAAAGGAATGTGAATTTTTAGAGAGAATGTTTGAGGAGAGGGGATACCCTAATGAATTTGTAGAACAAATAAGAAGAGAAGTTGAAGAGGGAAGGAGAGAGAGATTTGCCCCTATCTATAAGACAGGTATTGCCAGCAACAACAACATCCCAAAAATTAATAGAGTGATAGATTCAAGGGATAGAAATATTAATGAAGGCTGTGATTTTTCCCAGACCTTAATACTTGAATACAACAAGATTAATGCTGGGATTAGTAAAATCTTTTTTAGAGAATGGGACAAATTTGTATCCCTAACCGATATAGAAGGGGTTGGCAACATTCCAAGAAAAGTGACCTATAGAAATGCTAGGAACTTGGGAAATATACTTGAAAACAATATATCTCAAAACATTTCTAAAACAGTTAGAAAAGGTACTTACAAGTGTGGGCACTGTAGGCAATGTTGTTATGTTATGAATAGTGACAGCTATTATATAGCCAGTAGAAACAAAATGATCAATAGTCAGGAATACTTTAATTGTGATACCAAAGGGATAGTATACCTGGCTTTTTGTGAAACATGTGGGGCTTTCTATATAGGAAAATCTGAAAGAGCTTTAAGAAAAAGAATCTATGAACATACTTATGAAATATCTATTAAAAAGGAGAGTAATGCTCTATATAAGCATAGCAAAGTATGTAAAGATTATAAATTCAAGTTCTTAGTTATAGAAAGCATTTTAAAGGATGTTAGAGGAGGTCCTTGGGAGACTAGAATTGAATATAGGGAGCTGTGGTGGCAAGTGGCCCTAAATGCGGATAAATTTCCAGGGCTTAATGACAATATATCTATATTACCTTTACTCAAGTTAAGAGCTGCTAAACTGTAAGTTAATTGTTTTGCAGTAATAATTTTTATAACCACAAGAGGGCTCCATTACACCTGATTTAGGCTCGCACTATGTTTATTTCTTTGTTTTATCTAAAGTTATTTTATGGGATTTTATGAGTTTTAACAAGTCTTTCTTATGAAAACATTATGAAGTTCATAGGTTTTAATGTTCACGTATGAGAATTCATAGGTTTTATATCAAGAAGGTTGTGTTTTTTATCTCAAGTGGTAGCATAATATGTGAATATTGAATTGTTTTCTTTGCAGTAGCACTTTATTATTATTACATCATGAATTTATGCCCTTTGAAACATTTAATGGAAATATGTAATTACATATACATTTTTTATTTTTTAAATGTTATATACATATGTTTTATGAATTCTACAAACAGTCATATGTGTAATATTTTAAATGGTATTTTGAAATGACTTTCTTAATTTTAATTTTAAATGTCTCTTTAAATTTTAGAATAATTTCAATTAATCAATTGATGGTCAACGTTATATATACTGTGTTAATTGAATGTACTGATTGTCTGAAGAAGTCGAGAATCTGGCCAGCATACTGTCCGTTATCAGAGGATTAAGGCGTTTACATGTTTTTTCGTGGCTGGTGACAGCCTTGTCTGCTTGGTTTTGGAATAAAGAGCTTTGGCTGACTTCCTGGTGGCGATTGTTTCGTTTCGTGGTTGCCTTTTGACTCAGTAGCAATAAAAAATTACTTACCAGGAGCTGGTAAAAAAGATGACTTCATTAGCGAAGTGGCAAACGAGATCTGGGTAATTACCGCCTTGCATCATGGGATATGGGGCTGCCTCGAGCTGGTAAAAGTGACTCTCGAGCTTAGCAAGTGCTGAGTCGGAGCCATCCAGCAAGAATGAAGGCGAGATTGACAACTTAACATCCTGCATTATTTTATGAAACGCAGCAACCTGCACTATCAACATAGCTACAATAAAGGGGATGGCAGCAATTCAATAAAATTACCACTTGGTTGCAACGTACAATATTCTGAACAGAAGTTTGCACCAAAACAGGTGTTTTAAAGTTTTCTTTAAAGTAAAGAATTCCAATATACTGCTTCATACACATATGTGTATGCTGAGATACACAGATCAAGTTGTCCCTCTTCAATACATTTTACAAAACATGGACATATATTATTAGATGGCAGTAAAATGTCGAGATGTATATGTATATGTGCATATGTGTGTGTGTGTATATACTTGCCCCCCTGCACCCCCCACACCCCCCGCTACTTAAATATACCAACTCAGAGATTGCACTACAGTGCAGTTAAGGGAAATATTCACTACCCGCACTCTATGGCGATCTCCGTTATATGTTTCGAAGTTTTGACACTTTGAACCTGGCAGCTAGGGAAAAAAACAGAACATAGCAGAATAGCATTATGCATACCAATCTTGTCTATATTCTGGTTTCTAAGCCAAGTTCGACCTTTAGTGCTTCGAAGTTTTCAGACTCGACATTATGATATAGACTATATATATATATATATATATATATATATATATATATATATATATATATATATATTTTTTTTTTGTCTGTGGCCGATAGACTTAATTTCTGTTTCACCAGTTCCATTTTATTTTCTGTTTTAAGAAATATGTTTGGACTACTGTTTTTGTTCTATGTGAGAGATGGACACTTAGCTAGCCTGCACATTTCATGTTTTTATTTAGTTAAATGTCTGAATGAATGAATTTCTGGGCCTTTGTCTTTTTCCGAAAAGGTTTCAAGCCTGGTGCATAAACCAGAGCATTGCTGGTGATTCCCTACTGGGTGAGGAAAGTAAACCTATATTTTCTTGTCTGAGAGTAATAAAGCTGCTTTCTGTTTTACCTTCTCCAGTTTGTTTTCTGTTTTAAGGAATCTGCTTGGCCTTGTGGTAATCTCCAGGTAATCAACAAAATTCAGCAGTTCATCACTGCCCTGTGCCCACAACAAAAAAAATATCAACAAATCTGGCATAAAAAATTATTGAAGTATTCCATAAATGTTCACATTTAAAAATACATTTATCTTCCCAAAAGGCTAACACTAAATTAGCATAAGAGTTGGCACAGGGTGTGCCCACGGCAACACCCTGTACACCAGCTTATAGTGTGTTCCATTGCTAAGAAAGATGTTATTTTCTAACACCAATGCTAATGCTTCCAGAATTAAAGTGTTTGTGTTCTCATCATATATATTAACTGTATGCAGTACCTCTTCCACTGCCTTCCCAAATTCATTAGTGATGACCGTGAACAGACTATTGACATCAATGGTTACCATCAACACATTCTTTAAATCTAAAGTTTGGCATGCATCATACAATTTTGATAAAAATTGTGCAGTGTCTTTCAAAATCCTAGGAAAACGAGCAAGCAGATTTTTCAACTTTGCTTCTACCCACATAGATAAATGTTCAGTAACCCATCCCCTCCCTGAGACTATGGGGGTGGGGTATTTTTATGCATTTTTGGTAGTGCTTTAAAAACAGGAATTAATGGATGTTCAATGCTTAGGAATACATACAAATCATCATCTAACACTCCATTTATTCTTCGAGCCCTTAACTTCTTACCTACATTGCATATGTATTACTTAACCATCAAAGGTGAAATACTTCTGTAAGTATTAATGTCACTAGTTAGGGCATCCAAAGATTGTATGTATGCTGTGGCATCCATAACTGCAACAACCTCACCCTTAACCAGTCTGCCATCATTCATTAAATCTAACAATGCTTGCCTTTCCAAATAAGTTAAATTGTTAAACCTGCATGTTGCATTGTCAAGATAAAGTCTTATTTCATCCTCACAAGTTTTTAAAAAAATATGAACTGTGGGGTGCATTACTGGTACAAAAGTACTCTGATGTTTCATAACATTAGTATAATGGCCATTTCCTCTAAACATGTTATTCAGAATGACATTTCGCCCAAACGTGCAAATCCAGTATAACTTCACTTAATACTGATGCCCTACTGGGTACAGATGATAATCCTTTTCCTAAAACATTAAATGTTATGTAGTCCTATCTCTCCGTAATTCTTGCTGGATGGGTTCGTCCGATACTAAAGCTCGAGAGCTTTTACTGGCTCGAGGCTAGCCCTTATCCCATGGTGCCTCACGGCAAATCCCCATATCTCTTTTTCCGCGAAAGCTTCAAGGTTGTGTCCTACTGGCTCGTTGGCTAAGTAAAACTATTTTTTGCTATATTTAGTCTTTTCCTACTTTTTCTATCCTATATATATATATATATATATATATATATATATATATATATATATACATACATGTATGCATATATATATATATATATATATATATATATATATATATATAGTTTTCTTGTTTCTTGTGTGACTGTTTTTGAAAGTTCTTCAGCTCCTATTCCCCCACTTAGGACTGTACGGCCTGTTTAAGTTAGAGGGCTGTAGTGCCTGTTTAAGGTAGAGGGCCTTTCCTCCCTGTGTGTGTGTGTGTGTGTGTGTGTGACTGTTAACTTTTTTTTTTTTTTTATCTTTTTCTCTTTCTCACTTATTATTGTAGTTAATACCTTTAGTATTGTTATCTAATTTGTCTTTCGATTCCAGAAATGTCAAAAGATAAGGATAGGGAGCAAAAGGATCATCGCCCTTTGGGGTTTAAAAAGTGTGATAGGTGTGCACAGAAAATGTCTCTTACAGATAGCCACACCAGTTGCGTGTATTGCCTTGGTGAAGCCCATTTGCAGGAACCCTGCACATTTTGTCACGCATTTAGCACTAGAGTATTAAATGAGAGAAAGAGGAAATTAATTGACAGGGGTCTCGTGACCAGTTCCTTCCAGAAAAAGCTGGAACTTGGTCAGGCATCTCCAAAATCCTCTAAGAGAAAATCATCGGCCCCAGCTACGGAGCCGACAAAAAAGGCTAAAGCGTCAGAGCCAGGAAGTTCCGGTTCCAGCACAGCTTCATCTATTTCAGTGCCGTTGATTTCATCGGCTCTGAGACAATCTTCTGTACCGAAAATTTTGCCTGACATCGAGGCTGTATCTCGCACCTTGAGATCTCCTATTTTGGAGAGAAGGAGGTCTCCTTCTGTCTCCACCAGATCCTCCAGGACTCTATCAGATGAGGACATCGAGAGGGTGGTGAAGAGGTTGCTTTCGGATCCAGCTCTGGCAAGAAAATTGGCCCCTCCAGACCCAAAGGTCTCAGAACCGACCCCCTTACTGACGATGGTTCCTCCACCGGCTGCTTCGCTCTCGGTGCCTATTACTTCAGGTTCCTCTGTCTTGGACCCTTTGGCTTCGGGGATTCAACCTGTTTCCTTGGAGCCAATTACTCTGCCCTCGATGGCTCAGTCTGGAGCTGAGGGTTCTGGGAGTCTATGCTCTCATGTCATCTCCAAGGGGGCAGTCACCCTCGGTTCTCGTCAGAACCAACCCTCCCTCTTGGAGCCTCGGCTTGACTCAGCTCGGCTCCCACTTCTGCTTCGGAGCCGTTCCCACTTGCTAGGAGAGGACCATCTGCCCCCTCGGAGCAGAGGTCTTTTTCAGAGTGGGAGGGGCTTTTGAAGCTATAGTGAAGGCTTTATCCTCTGCCAGAACCATTCCATTGGAACCTGTGTCCCACCAGCTGCAAGCAGCAACCTCATTCCCCCTGCCACCCCCACAGCATAGGGAACCAGAGGCCCAAGTAGCCCCCATTGGATGTGCCCCCTCTTCCAAGACCTCCCCAGATTATCCCACTGGAGATCTCCCTCGGAAGAGGCTGTGTAAGAGGAAATATGTCGACTTACCTGAGTCTGTCACGTCAGCCACTGATTTAGAGGAATCAGAAAGGTCCCCTAGATCCCCCTCTGAGGATGTCTCCTTTTCTGACATCCTAGAAATCCTTATACAGAGGGGTGATTGGAAGACCTCGAACCCTACTGAGTATGGATCAGTATATCTTGAGGCCTTTGGTTCCCAACCTTCCACTTCCTAGGTGACGCTGCCTTATGACCAACTTTTGGGGGTCATTTCGCAGAAAGCAAGGACCTCTCCAGATTCAGTGGAAGCCGTCCCGAGGAGGCCAAATAAGTTTATGACAGCACCTGAGGACAAGTCTTCCTTAGTAAGGGAGATCCAGTTGATGCTATGGTGGTAGCAGTGGCCACCAAGAAGGAATTATCTGAGACATCTTCTAATATCCATCTTTCTAACAAGGAGTCCAGGATGATGGATAGGTATGGAAAGCGTACTTTTTCTTCAGTGGCATTTACACTAAGATCGCTAAATTACCTGACTCATTTTACTCACCTTCAGAGGGAACTCCTGAAAGAGTTAGAAGACACCCTCCAGGGTTCAGTAGCTCTGGGTTTCATGGATAAAGTTTCTACACAGCTCTCCATCCTTACTTCCACAGCTAACTCCCCCATGAGACTGATCTCATATGCGGCAGATGGAGTGAGTAAGGCAGCCACAGCAGGAATATCCCTCAGGAGACATTCGTGGATGCGTCTTTGTAATTTTACAGAATCCTTCAAGTCTTCCTTCACTAACATGGTTCAGATGGGCTCAAAACCCAGCTGCATTAAAGAGATTGGACCTACAGATGAAATATCTGGAACATGAAGCAGCTGAAAGAATAAAATATCTGGAGGCACGAGAGAGAGAAAGAGAAAAACAATGCCAGCATGACAGGGAAATGATGACCCTTCAACAGCTGTGTGTCTTCTAGAGAGGGGGAAGATAAACCTTAGATGCCAAGATCAAGTATCAAATTACTTCTGCAGTATAAAGACAGAGATCACTTTTATACCTTCACTTAGGTATTTGAAATTACGTGCAATCAATTCCAAGCTAATGAGCGTCAGTGGGTGAAGTTTTTACCTAACTCTTCATGGGTAAAGCAGCGCATGCTGTTTCAAAGTTAAATAATGCTGAGTGTTTGAATTATGATAAAGTTAAATAATGTTTATCTGAATGTTTTAAACTGGCTCCTGAAGTATTTAGAAATATAGAGAGCATAAAAAATGACAATTTGAGTGCTTATATTGCAGAAATAAACACTCTCATAGAGAATGAGTGGTTGTCAAGTCTTGGAGTATAAAACTATTGAAGAGACAAGGAGGAAGAAGAACCTCTAGCTAGCAAGCAGGTCACAGATCTACAAGAAATAATTACCCAGGACTACACAAAAAGGGAACCATGGTGGTGGTGGTGGGGGGGGGGGGGCAGCTTAAACCATCACACCATTTCTAAAGACAAAGGAGAGAAGACATCAGTTCTGGAATGTACATGCCTGGGTCTCAGGGCCAAATGTTTTTAACATAACTAAGGAGGCATGTACAGTGTCAATGCCAATGGAAACAAGGTTGGGAGCAAAGGTCATGGAGACAACAAGCATTAGTAGCACTGCAACAGCGGTGTGCTGTCTGGAGGCAACTAGTCAGCACCTTGGATACACATGGTTACCTGCAGCCAGGCATGAAGGCAAACACATGAGGAAGGCAGCAGGGAAGAGACCCAGCTACTGCCTAGACCTCCAACAAAGACTAGTGATGTTGCTATTTCAAGGTGGGGCTGTTTAGTAGCAGTAAGCATGAATGTAAGCCACAGTTATTCAAAGGTACTGGACTTCCCTTTCAATGGGCTACTTCAGGGGGAAAGTTAGATGGCACTAGCAATTCTGAATTTGAGGTCCACAAGCTACCAGTCTTCCTTTGCAGGGGAAGGTAGGGATGGTCACAAAGAAAGAGCGCAGGCAGGCTAAGCTCTCAAGACTTTACCTTACAAGACTTGAGTCAGCTAGCCAAGGAGACTTAGGGCAGGGGGGACTCGTAATACTGACACGTAGGATAGGGGGGACTCATATTACTGACACTTAGGGCAGGGGGGACTTGTATTACTGACACTTAGGGCAGGGGGACTCGTATTACTGACACTTAGGGCAGGGGGACTCGTATTACTGACACTTAGGGCAGGGGACTCGTATTACTGACACTTAGGGCAGGGGACTCGTATTACTGACACTTAGGGCAGGGGGACTCGTATTACTGACACTTAGGGCAGGGGGACTCGTATTACTGACACTTAGGGCAGGGGGACTCGTATTACTGACACTTAGGGCAGGGGGACTCGTATTACTGACACTTAGGGCAGGGGGACTCGTATACAGGAACAAATGTTACTTTACAGAGAATGAACTCCAGAAAGAGAGATAATTGGAAAAGTGATGCAGCAGCTGGTAATACCAAGGGCCTACCGAAAGGCGCTTCTGTCCATTCTCACAATATTCTTTTTTGGGGCTACAGGAACATAAAATAAACAAAAATGGGTATGCAGAATTTCTGTCCGCTGAGTATTTCAAAAGCTGTGATGGGATACTGCAAGACATGTGAGCAGTGATACAGGGTTGGCAAGATGAGGTAAAGATAAAGATACTAATATGATATAATTGAGGAACTATTTCGAAGAGTAGCTATGGGCGTTGAAAGGGACTCTTACTACCTCAAGCACCACAGATAAGAGGTATACCCTGGAGGTGGCTGACTATGTTAGCAGAGACTGTGGTTTGTCCTGAATGTAGACAGAAAAGGTGTCAAATATCTATTAGCATTTCTGTTGGGAAAACTACCTTGCTGACATTTTCTATCAAACAGTGGTGCCAACATGATGTTCAGTCCTACCGGCCTGTGTGTGGATGCAATGTGGGCAAAACATTGAAAGAGTACTATCCCTCACCATGCAGACCAGGTCAAGCAGGTGTGGGACAGATACCTATCCTAACTCCTTTTTGCATACACACAGGTACCTCAGGAATCCATTTTGTGTGGCTGTACAGTCACAGGATAAGGGGGCCCCTGGATTTAATTCACGATGAGTGGAAGGAAGACTGTCAGTCTCACAATACTCTGTTGTGGACCATGTCCTAAGCTTCAGGACCTCGTGGGGATGGCAGAAAAGCACTGAGAACAAGCACAACAGCAGCAAAAAGTATAGTTTCACCAAACATTACAGCCAGATAACACTCTGATGGGAAGAAAGGGATGGTAATTATTTTTTCTTAGAACAAGGCTGCATGGGGGGGGGAGGTCTTTTCACTGTTGTGAGAAAGACGAGTGATATTTAACCATATGGTGAAGTTGCTATGCAGAAGGCAAAAGCACAAACTCTGCCATGTTGACATGATGAAGCCATACCATGCTAGAAAGAGAGACACTGAGGAATCTGAGAGATATCTGGTCATAAATCTTCTCTGTAAAGCCTGTTGTGGTTGATGTAGCCTTTCAGTTGCAGTCATTGCAGTACTACAAGAATTTATGGACATGTTTACTGGTAAGACAAGGTGTAACCACCTGGTGGAGTACTGCGTGGACACAAGAGACCCCAGTGGTCTATCAAGCAGGAGCCTTACAGGATCCCTGAGTGGGTTAAGCAAACCCCGAGAGAGAAGAACTGCAGGCAATGTTATACTTGGAGGTAATCCAGGAATCCACAGTCCCTGGGAACAACAAAGCCTTAGAAAGGCTGAGTAGTGCTAAGTAAAGATTAATGACTAGTATCCTTGACAATGGAGTGACAGAATGGTCAAATTTTGTGACCCTTCCTGGGTTGCTTTAGTTCACCTAGTTGCCTTTTTGGGATGTAAAATACCCAGCAACCTTCCAGCTGTTGGCAGACAGCATTCTAGCAGGAATTAGAAACTTTACTCTTGCTTATCTGGATGCTACTGCAATCTACAGCAGACCCTGTCAGGAAAATCAGCTTGTTAGGGAGGTGGACTTCCAAGATGACTGCACACTGAGCAACAGGTTAATTGGAGCTCTACCAGTGTGAAATCAGAAACTGCAAAAAAGGGCAAGTAAAATTGCCATTTTGGGAAAAATTGGTTACTGGCTAGTAATTACACTGTCTGTATGCCAGGAAAAATGGAGAAACCGAGAGGAAAGAAAAGCCTGGTTGGGAAGAACCTTGTAACTGTTCAGCAAAACGCAGTTCAAGTTTCATCTTTGATACACGAGATGGCTTCCAGTAATTTGCAGGAAAAAAAATAAATCAAATGCACACAAATGAGTTTAAAATAAATGAAAAACTGAAGGATGATATCAAGTCAAAAACAAAAAGCTGGAAAAAAAAAACAGAAGAAGCTTTAATTAGCTATTCAGAGGAACTGATAAAACTGCAAAAAAAATCAGAGGGTGACATGAAGAAAATGCTGTCCGAGCATGAGGCTTCTAAAAAAAGAGTTGTTTCAAAAATAGTAGAGTCAGAACACAGTATGCAGAGAAAACCCAACATTTTTTGCTGTACTTGAGAAATTGGAAGGAACAGACAGCATTAATTCAGGCAACATTAATTTTAAAGTACAAATAAGCAACTGAATAGGTGTTTTACATCAGGATGTGTTAACTGATAAGGCACATTCTGTGTATGCATGAAATCTGGCCAAGAAAAAGAAGAAAAGACCTGTAATGATAACAGTGCAATCACACCATCAGAAAAGTTGATCCTGACAAAACAGTTGCAGAAAGAAAGTATTAAAACAAATGGGGACTGCAGAGCATTTGTTGAAAATGATTATTCACTACACACCATGCAGAAGAGAAACAAATTTAGCCTAAGAATCAGGGAATGTTGAGAGGCAGGTCTGAGATTCAAGCTGCTGTATCCCGCTGTCTTCAGAATATTTCTTCCTGGAGGACCAGACATTTTTTGATGCAGAACAGGCTATGCAAACAATAAAAAAGTTTATCCAACAAAGACTGAACCAGCAAACAGAAGTGGGCTCTGCTGTTAATTCTTCTGGACAATAACAAAGCCCATAGAGAGACTTTGTCAGTGAAACATTTTTCATTGTTCCAAAGGAAAATGCTCAACAGACAAAAAAAGGCTCAAGAATGGACTAGAAGAATCATTGAACTAAAGACTTGTTGAGAGATTATCAGGAAGAAGACCAGCAACACTGAAATTAGAGAGTAAATGAGAGAGGATAAAGCACCAATTCCACTGAATATAGAATAGACATGAGAAAAGTGACTTTGCAAGAAAAAGTGTCTGAAAAAAGAATGGGATTTTACAGACAGTGGTAAATTAGTGGATGAACCAAAAAGCATATATCCCCGCTTCATACTGTTAATGTTTAAAAGGACTCTGAAGGGAATAAAAAGTAACTAAGTAAAAAAGTTTTGTTCTTTTTAATATTTGTATAAAATCTCATGATATAAATTGCATGTTATATTACAAAGCAATTTTGAATAGTGCGCAGTCGAGGGGATTTTAAATATAAGGTGAGTTTCTTGCATTTGCAAAGTTATTGTTTACATTTTTCATTAGCAAATGCTTTCATTGGGAGTCAAGAAGTTTGCAGATGCAGTTAGTCAGCAATAAAATACTGAACAGTGTGTCCCGAGTGAAATTTGCAAAGATTCTTACCTGCAAAATTACTAGTTTTTTTTTCCTATTACCTTTAGTTAGAGATGAGCTGTCTGCAAGTGCAAGCAATTAATCTTGGGAATTCTGAACATTACTTGCCAAGAAAAATGCAAGAGGTACATTGTAATTAACATTTGAAAGGTACAGTGACAAGCAGTACAGTGAAAACAAATAAAATTTGAAACTGCAAATAGTGAATAAGTTATATAAGTAGTTGCCTCCCCAGTAGTCTTAATACATTATGCATTTAACATAACAGAATCTAGTTTATTTTATTCATTTACGCAACCTGCGTAACTGATATAGGTAGCTTAGTCTAGTCGGCGCCATTTTTAAAAAATACAGACGTCCTTCCTTGATTCAGCCTCGGAGTAGCGGTGTAGCATTTGCTTACCACTTTGTTTGTGAACT